>NW_022170663.1:9420522-9463358 GCF_008802855.1 Photinus pyralis
GATTTTATGGTTTAAAATTGCGATTTAAATTTTTTTGGCCTAATTAAGAAAGTTCCTATTTTAAGAAGAGTACCTATTAGATGATAAGAATTAAATTAAAGACTAAGGAGAGTGATGACTGGTTCCAAAGTTTATGTAGAGATAATTAGACGGAGTTCACCATGACTTTTTGCGGATTCTAAAAATATCTTAAGCCTGATAACATTCGTAGCAGATTCTGAAGCGATTTCTATGAAAATTATGAAGATTTTAAAGACTCTATAAAGGGTTTTAGATCTAGTCTGAGCAAAGGCACTAGGTATACACATAAAATTGAAAATGGATTGAAAACGTTTCATTGGATATAGCCGACATAGGTATATCTTCAAAATTGAATTGTCATTTTCGCACATTTTTCCATATGAATTCAAGTCACTCGCAGTTTTCAAAATTCCCAGCTCGTAAACACGCAGTTTTTCATTCATTTATTATAAAAGCATACATTTTAAACCAGGTAAAGCAAGTAACTTTACCGCATTTTCCATTCATAGATCAGTAGGTACTTCCCAAAAAGCCATACCTACCCATGTGCGCTGTTTTTCTTTATATATAGAAGCCTCTATAGACTATGGCTTCAAAGAAAATGTCTCCATCAATAAAAAATTGGCATTGTGCAATACTGCGCATGCGCACATCTGATTTTTACGATAATGTGATATTTGCGTTTACTATAGAAGCATCTGCGGTTAAAATGTCAAAAAATATCTCTATAAATAAGGAAATCGACATCGCGTTAGAAAATGCGCTAAAAATGAAGCTTGCGTTGTTTTACTTTTTGTTCATGCCGTGATAGTAAGCATATAAATTGAATGAGTAGATAGGTTCGTGGTGGCTCAGCTTACCTCTATCATAATTTCATACCACTGCCATATGGAAATCGAATTGTGCAAACTTTAACGCTTTAAATTTTTTGCAGCCACATATAATTCATAAATCCGTAAGCGTCATTTTATTGTGCGAGTGCACGCGACATAAGTTCAAAATTAAATTCAATAAAGAAAGGCATACAAAATGTAATAAAGTATATCTGCGATTCAGCAGCGCGATAGTCGCAGGACTAAAAATCTAATGCGAAAGCAGATTTATACTGCTGCTCATGAGAGAGCCCTTTTAAGTATATTCCATAAAATGCATAAGGCTAGCAATCTGCTTTGCTGTGTATATCTTGTGTAAATATGTAACGCTGTGTATGTATATAACAGCCAGGAAGTCTTCGACTTCGGTTAACAGTATGTAAACCTGAGCAGTTTGGCCCAGATAACATTGCATTTTCTTAGAAAATCTTTTACCATGCTAGAAAGTATGTGAATATTCCAAACATCCTATAGTCTCGCATACTCTAAGAATATTGAGCAATGAATATACTGAGAACACAACAATAATATATTCCTTGTTATTCGGTATTGAATATTCCGTTACAAAATTTCCCGAATGTACAGGAAGTATTCGTTTTGTCACAATTATGTCATTTTCAAGCCTTAATTACAATACACAAATTTCTCTTTTAGCTAACTGGTTTATGTCGAGAATATCCCATATAGTATATGTATCTAGCATGCAAAGAATATTCAGAATACATTTTACATTATTCTCAGAATATCTGGGATATTCCCATTCGCATATCCCTAGTACTGTATATCTTACAAGGCACATATATTCTAGGTATGTTTAATATTTTGAATATTCCTGGTATATTACAGAAATAGTGACCGTTATCTGGGGGTGTAATGGTGGATCTAGCGTTAATTTAGTTTGAAAAGTGTATTTACAGGTAGTAAACATCTTTTGTTATGTGTACCATTGATTTCATATCACAATTTGCTATTGTTTAGGTACATTTTGCATAAAATACCGATATTGCATTTCATTTGCTGATGACAATTCATTACAAGCTAGGCGACTGTACGTACCATATTATTCCAGATAGAAAAATCTTTCAAAATATTCATCAACGTCTTAGAGAAACTGGAACATTGAAAAAAAGAGGCCAAGGAGGGTGTCACCCAATAAGAAATTACTGGTGTTTTTGAAAAAATCAAAATCAAAAATCATCAAAGGATAAAACATGCTTAGAATAGACCAAGGAATTACTTTTTAACTTTTGCCGTACCATGGATAAGTGAAGTCCATTTATGTCATTAACTGTCATTACAAAACACATGCTGAGCAAACACTGTTTTGTTCCAAACTATTTTAAAAATTCCGCTCACGTGTCACATTAACCTCTAGGACAATTTGAAATGGAAAGAAAATTATTTATAAACTTCTTTATTAAAAATAATCTATGCCATTTATAATATAGACAAAAAAACTTTCATTGTATACAAAAAGAATCCCGGTCTTATAAATTCACAAAAATGAAAACAAATTCCGAAAAAAATATCGGAAATGAGTTATGAAAGAATTACGTTAAAGCTCAATTTGTATGCACTTACTTAGTCTCGTTATGCCTTTCATACAAAAATATGTCTTTCCAATGACTAAGTGCCTATAAATTGCCACCTATCACATAATTATAAAGATCCCGTAGTCTCGTAATCACAAAGTTTCCTTAAGTGCGCTTCAGCTCTCACACAAATTAAACGATTTAAAATGAAAATTCGTTGAATTATGAAATAAAAATTAAAAGCTTAAACGAGAGCTAAAACAGTTCTAACTCACACGAAATGGATAAAGGAAATGATTGGGATTTAAATAAAGCGCATTTGGTAAAGAATGACTTTATTCAAATAAACTTTCTTACATCAAAAAATGTTATCACAAATACTTCCTTAAGTTGTCTTTTACAATTAATTACTCGGTAAAAAATGTTTCTTAACCATTAAATTTATGCAAGTAACAGTCAACATTTATCATTAGGCAATAAATGTTTACACAGCATTGCAAATTTGTACTGGAGTTTGGCAAAAAAAATATATATATATGACTCTCTAAAATAAGGTGACATCCCAATCATTTCCTCATGTGATGCCGCTATTAACTATTATTACTTCTTTTTATGTGACATTGTCAGTCGGCGCTGAAGCGTTTAAGACTTCATCGTATGACTGCTCCAGACAATGCTTAAGTTCTGCGTAACTCACAACCAAAATACTTTGCTCATCTCTCGACATTAGGCACACCTAAATACCATAGCTTTATTATCCACCTTTTCAAATTTATAGTGAGCTATTGATTATAAACAAACACGTCTTCTGTATTTGCGCTTAACATGTGGTTAGTTGATCTTTACGGAGCAAACAGATAAGGTGAATCATTTTATAATCAATGACCCTGGCAGACTAGTTGACAAAATACAAACCTTCTCCGGAACACCTGTATCTAACTTATTAAGACACTGGACAACATGAGCCATATCCAGCCAAGGCCGACCATCTTCAGTAACCTGATGAAACACATAATCTCGAAACAGTTTCAACATGTATCGATCGCCTGTTTCCGACCATGTACCATCCATATTAAATCTACAAATCAAGGTATCACGCAACAATTTGAGACGTCTGACTGGGAAACAATTTACTATTCCTCATTGACTGGTAATAGTAAGTGCTTTCCCAATTTCAGTGACATATGCACATACTCGGGACGTTCGTTGATACTCCCCAATTTCACTAGGAGCCTAAATAGCCGTCCGTTTTCCATTTCTTTCGAAACTTCGTTCTCCAATACATCTGTGCGTGTTTGTACACTGTCCAATTGAGTGTAAAATCGAGCACCGATCATAGGCATTAGATCTGTTACACTTCTTCGCTGTTGCGGGGATAAAAGGTACCTAAAATGAGTTCTTCATGTAATAACTTTTAATAAGAAAAATGAACTTATAACAATTTCTTTATCAAGGTTTTCACTTCGTCTATAAAAATACGTTTGGGTTCCGGACAATTTTACTTTTCTATTTTATTCTTTAAACGTCAACTCGAATGCAAATTTGTTAGAGATGTGTCTCACACATTCTTCTTTTTTTTCGAGGCAGTTTCACATACATTGCGGTTTCAACCTTAAATCAAATTCAAGAATACCGACATTTATCTTTGGATAATTTCAAAACAAGTTGTAAATCAGCATATGCATGATTAAAGCGCATTTTTGGTAATGCAGGTCAGTATTTTAATAGCGAAGTTTAAAATTATCGATCTCACGAGTAATTTTGGCTACGTTAAATAATTAACTTTATTTAATTTCAAATCACAAAGTAAATAATAAGTTTTTATACTGGTAGCGCTATCTAACGGTAAAATTATAGCACCTCCGAAACCCATATCGAAATTATTTTCTTCAGTTATCGATCTCACAAGTAATCTAACTGAAAATAGACTAGTGCCTGCACATCTACACTAAAGCAGAAAGCTTTTAGTGAAAATTTGAATTCTCTAGCTATTGTAGTTGTGGAGATCTCACGCGGACAGCCGGTCTGCCAGCCATAACGAATATAATAGCGTATTTTTTTCAAAAATGCGCTAAAAATAATATTTGACATGTGTTTTGAACATTTTTGAAGTAAAATCAAATAGAGTTTTTAGAATACCATCTTGTTGTCAATAATGTTTAAATAGGTACGAAATGTGCAATTCTTTTTTGCTTTGTTCTTTTTTTTTCATTATTTTTGTGCAATTCTTTTTTTGCTTTGTTCTTTTTTTTTTCATTATTTTTTAGTCTTTTTCAAGCATATATATTTATGTTTAATTTGATCATGTTATGCGTCTCATGTCAAAGAATTTTGTTTTGATTTAAGCATATTATGTCACAGTTTTACTGGAAGAGTGGAAGATCTGTTCCATTTGTGAAAATTTTCTTTGTTTTTCACAATAAATTATTATTATGGTCGGTGTTTCTTGTGAGAACTCAGGTCTAGCCTGGTTAACTAATCGCACGGATTAAAATCAAGTAACGATTTATTATTCTGCAACTCGAATCCTTTTGTATACAATTTAACGCATGTACTATTGCTTCATCAACATGTAATTTATAGTAACCCCAAGGAATGCTCTTAACTAAGCGGATATGTCTTTAAAAGGCGATGCACGCCCTTTTATAACCCGTGTCTTTCTGTCAGCTGATCATGTTTTCAAATCGCAGTTAGCGGCAGTGTTGCCTCGACCACTGCATGTCTGCTAGTTGATCATAAAAATGTGGCGTTACCGTATAAACTGTACAAATCTTTTAGAATCTTGAGTCTTCAATGAATTTCAAGAATTATCAAGACGAACATTTGAAACTATAGTGTATTTAAAAGCTCTCATGAGGAATCAATTGATTTCCCTCCTCAGCTTTTCAATAGCTCCCACAGCATTTTTTTGACATTCTCTATGAGAACTCGAGGAGTGCTGGGATCCAAAGAACAAGCATAATCCCAAGTAACAAAATAAGGGGACGAGGAACCTAAAGAAAAATTTGAATTTGAAGAATCTCAGAGTCTAATAAAATTGATGAGTTGAACAATCAGAAGCATATGAAAAAATGGAAGAATCCAAAAAAAAACTCCGTGGAGTCTTTCCAAAAAATCGGAAAAATCCAAAGAAATAAAAGCATCTGAACTCTGAAGAATATAAATGATCCAAAGAATCCGAATAATCGCAGAACTGGTTTTTATTTCTGGTTTTGTGAAAGAGGATTAAAGCAAGCAGCGTGAGAGTTCCTAATTGCGAAAAAATGAAAGACGCGCGAAGGAAGTGAAAGACATTTAATGGAAGCGTATAGATAGCTTAAAGTAAGCATGAATAACGAGTCTGAGGAACCACGAAAATGGCAAATGGAAGGGAAAAACAAGTAGGATACCACAGTAGAATTTCGCATGCTGCTACGATCAGATTGATTGGATAATTTAATAACTGTCAGTAATTGAGATTTTTTTATTGAATTGTCTGTCGAACGCATGCGTGCGTGGTATGTATAAAAACAAAAAACAAGCTCTGAATGATTTTCTTTCTTCCAGCATTGTTTTCATGTTTTGAAGAAGAAATTTTTGGCTTTGTCATTTAAATTGTGTTTAATCGAATCCAAAGTGCGACCCAGTTAAGAGTTTTCATGCCCGATTTTTAAATTATTCAATATGACAATTATGTCAGGTGTTAACGAAAATTTGTGTAGATAAGCCTTTAGAATTTCCGGAACTTGGAATGAGGCTACTGAGCCTCCCAAATTATTGATTTAAAGTCAACATTGAGATTTTACATTGTGACAGGAGCTGAACGTCTACAAGGAAAACAACTACAATTCTAAATTTAAACGTTGCTTTGATTTCAGCTAGCTGGACAGATGTTTTGTGAGTGGCTTAGTGACCATTTGCCGTTGCACATGATGGAATTTTTTATTTGGCGCTCAACGTGGGGCACATAGCAGTTTATATTTGGCGCCCAACGGGGGGCACATAGCAGTAGGTATGTACTATTATATTTTTTCATAATAAACCTGACATAATTTTGCTTCCATTCTGGTGGGCAGCCGAGATGAAAATAGCCCATACACTTATTTTCAAATACGGACCAAAATAGATAAACAAAAAAAAATATTTTAATGTCGGGATAAATAATGGGGTTCTCCTACTACAGTCAAAACAAAGCAAAAGGAAATATAGTAAACCGGATAGGTACCACTTAGTCTTATAGTAAATTCAATCAAAAAGAGAAGAGAGAAAACTTACCAAAAGGGAGAATCAAAGCAGGCTAATAATAGATCCTTGTTCTGCTCTTGATAAGCTAAAGGAATAAAATAATGGAAAGGGTAGAACGTAAACAATAATTGGGGTCACAATCAAAGGTAACTTAATAAAAAGATAAATGTTAAATATATGGATGTTACTCGATTACTAAATTAACCTCAATAGATTTAACAAAAAATCAACTCGTAGTAAGGGAAATTAGTGATAAATGTCATAATAAACTTCTTTATCAATAAAAGCAACACATGATTATTCAAATAAAAATTTTAATTACAACTTAGCTCTGTCGAAAGCCAATGTGCTCAAATGTTATTTTCAGGAGAAGACGAAAATTAAAATATTATCTGTGAACTACAGGTCGCAATCTTTCTGAGCTCAGAAGGGCGCTTTATTGCCTTATCTGTAACGGGTAAAAACACAAACAAAAAACAAGAGGGAGAGTGAATAGCGCGGCACATAAATATTGCGATAGCAATGTCTAACGTTTTATACTCAGGTACTTGAATACTGCAAACTGTAATTAACACTATAAAAACCAATAATTCAATTTACGTTTAACTAAACAAAAGCAAAATTTTCACTCAACGAGCTGTCATTTACAAATGGGTAATGACAAAATATTCGTAACTTTAAATAACTGAATTTGCAATTCAGAAGCAAATAACTAAATGTCAATGGCGGGTCCATGAAAAATGCGATGTCATTCAAATTATAGGTAATATTAAAGCCGTCGATGTAAGTTAAAATACTCAGGTATATAATAACGAAGGAAAAGTAAACCAGAAGAGAAAATTAGGAGAGAAGGCAAAAACCCTATAAAGAGGCTTGAGCAGCAGCGTTTCAATGAACCAATAGTAGTAAACACAAGAAAAACTTCGTAGACGTCCAAGACGGCCAAATAAATCCCTTAAACGGGTAGACAAAAATGCCTAGTAACAAAATGGCGAATTAAAGTAACGATCAAAGCAAAATCAATTTTTTACAGGTAGTGGTAGTAGTAATGCGCACGCAAAAAGAATTAAGGAAAATCAAGAAAGGGCAAAATAAAAAAAAAAGTACATTCGAGTGACTAGCACTGGAAAGTGCTTTATTTTAGATTATTTCCTTGATATACCAAAATAATTAGAATTGATATGGTTACTGTCTACCTAGACACCGTAAGGTAGAAGAGGAAGGATTATGTATGTATGTATAGTTACTGTCCATATTTCAGCGATTATTTGCAAACGTCAAAATTCTACTATGATTAAGAATGTGCCAAAATGTGTTGCGTAATTTAATATTTATTCAGACAATCAGCATGCAGAATATCCCGCGAGCTTAAGATAACCTGAATAAATTTTGTCGTTTTTCATCAACTTATTTTGCTAAAATATTTCTTGTCAATTTCCTCCCAAAATCCCCTGTGCTACTCTATTTCTGTACAATTAAAAATGCAATTTTGTTCAACATGGTTGCCACATTTACCCTCAACCTTTAAAAATTTAAGCATAGATAAATTTTCTCAGCATTTTTTTTATGTCTGGGTTTCTATATGGTGTCACTTTTTTTCATCACCTTGTATTTGCTCCAATTATACCTACCGTTACAATTTCAAGAAAATCACTTCACAAATAAAACTGTTGGTTCTGTGTAGAAAGGTAGTGTAATATGTTATGCAATATTAAATATTAAATTTTTTTTTTTTATGGACATACATCCCCAAATTATCAAAACATCCCAAAACCACACACCCAAGAAACTTACATAATTAAGTTTCGCAAATCCGTAGTGTAGGTGCGAGTAACCACTTCGACAGCGGTAGATATGTTCTCTCGTTGCACAGCCATCGTGGACTTACAAGCCAATGCCAGCACTAGTTTACCAAGTGAGGTAAGGTCCTCTTGTTGATAATGTTGAATTAAACCTACCGGATTGGAAGCTGTACTGGTATCATTTATAATTACATCCATAACACCGAGGCAACTAAGTCTTAATCTATTGCCGACTGTGATTATGATTTTCGTAGGATCCAAACTTCTACACGCTAAACCTAAATTGAGAGAGTTAATTGCGGCGTTTGCACGAGCGACGCGATTACCGGCAACGTGGATAATTCTTAAAGCGGACGTAAGTTGAATGATGTAATTCCAAATGAGTGCTTCGGGTAACTTGTTATTTTGTTGATGGCGCAATATGGAGTTCTTATGGTGACTGTACGGCCTAGGTGCGGATGGATCGGTGGCGAAGGGGTCAACGTAACCATTCATGGAGTCCGATGCAAAATGTTTTGTAAGTAAGGTTTCCGAACCGGGATGAAAATCGTAGACAAACACCATTGCTGAAATAATGTGCTTCATCATCAGAGATGCTCAACCCCCCCCCCAATAAAAAATGATAGTGTGCTTAAGTTAATGGTCATAGGTCTACTTACAGTTGTCCCCAAACGCCTTTGTCGTAAAAACTTCTTTCAGCTGAACAATATTGGAATGGATCAGTTTCTTCCACATATCAACGTACGTCATGCACTTGGTATTTTGGAGTCGAAAACCTACACGTTTTTTTTAACTAAAGCTACAGAGTGTGCGCATTTAGTGTTATTTCTTTAGCAGCATGAAAACCATTAGGAACGAGGTAAACAAGTAAACTACAGTAGTAAAGTTTTCATCCCATGAAAGAAATAAGCACTAAATGGACAATTGATTGAAAAACGATACCACACTTGGCATCCTTGGTTGAGTACTAAAATCAAACAACCAATCACCTTGCATACGGTGTATAAACTAAAATGTAATCGAGAAATGAACACGTTTGCGTTCAATTTTCGATCACATTGTCGCAAACTTGTACCGTGTATCCTTCGTAAGCAATGCCTTGTGCCAGTCTTTATGTGAGTTGCCTTGTACATCGAAGCTTGGTACCCTATAAGCGCCTTTTGAAGGGAATTGGTCGGTATCGGTTCTAACGGGCAGAGTTCGTGATAATTATCGACGTCTTGTGGAAGATCTACAATGCCCGGTTAATCAAAAACCCCCCCACTCGGTAACCGACGTACCTGGAAATTGCCCGGGATCCGGCTGTAAAAGGGTGAGGGCATTACGATTTAAGATATCCATGCGAGTATCTTCGGCAATAAAAAAGGAGGAACTACCAGTTTTCGATTTGAGGGCGGTCACATGGCTTGGCGTACCGGGATAGACTTGATAACTCGAACCGACGGAACTATTGACTGAACTTAGTGTATCATTTGTGGTTACGGAATTTTCGGCTGATGTTGGATAAAAATATGTTGTGCCGCCCACATTTTCCTGAAAAGATTAAGAGATGAGTTGTTGCATGCAATATAAAAACAAAACTTAAAACTTATGGCACTTAGTCTGCTCAGGTTTATTGCAAGATCTCCCATTTACAAGCTACAATAAACAGTATATCAAAGTATCAATAAGTAGGTACTCCTTATAAAATACTTGAATTATTATAGTACATGAAATGAGGCGTAGTCTTGAAGGAGTGCTGAAGGAAACTTGAAGAAAAAAGACTCTAAAGAAGAGTGCCAACTTTAAAACTGCCTAAAAGATTCAATAAGCTGAAGACATGAAGATGGAAGGACGTGTGAAGAAAGCTTGAAAAAGGCGCGAGTGAAATATAAAGCAGTTGAAAAGAGGGGGGTTGCTAGGGTATTGTAAAAACTTAATTAAAGTTCATTGTTGCCTGTCAAAAAAGTTATTGGCTTGGATTTGAGTGTTTATAGGGTGGAGCCTCTAAAACTATCCACCCATAATATCTGGAAAACAGAATCTGATACCATCATGCTGTTTTCAGTAAACACATGGCCACCTAGGGGGACATACTTGATTTGCGTAATTACTAAACGCTACCACCTTAAGATTGACTATAAAATAAAAGCATCCATGCAAGATCAAGGCTGTTAGCAAACGTAGACTCCAGTGCCAGCCCTGGCAGAACGAGCGACTGCACTTTTGGACGTTTTTTATAAAAGTACTTTCGTCGCAATACTCGCCTTACTTAAAAAATGTCGTTTTTTTGCAATTTAAGGTGGGTACTCCTGCCGTCCAACGCATTCACAGCGCTAGTGTGGCTCTTACATTATTTATTATAATTAATTGTCCAAAAATAAGCTCACAAGATGGCGCACTACCTTTTGTCATGTTAAAGTCACTATATATAGAAAGTACCGCACTCCATTGGGCTCGTCTGTTAGAGAGAGAACGTATGATTTTTGCCCAAAAATGGCGGAAGTTACCAGATTCTAGTAACTTTAATGTTAGGGATTGTTCCACTTGTTTGGAGATATCTGTATATATTTTTATAAATCATGACAGTACTATGAAGTTAGGTTATAAAAAATGATAGCTATTCAGATTTTATTTGTCAATTTTTTTAAGTTGACAGCAAATTTGCCCAGAAATGGCGGATGATTGCGGTACTTTCTATATCTAGTGACTTTATGTCATGTAATAAATCGAAAGCGAAGCTATTCATTTATGTATTTTAAATAGAAATTCACAAGTTTTGCAGCATTTGCGCCAGAGTAAGGAATAAAAACATCGCGCCTGGAGATCACTTGTACTACACAAATTAGGACATGAAGGGAAATATGGCTGTTCACTAAGAGCGAAGAGATGCATGCGAATTATTGCTGATTGTGATTCGAGCGTATACGCAAGAATAAAAAAAAAAGGTCCCATACGGTACAGAAGTGAGAAAAATGAAGAGCGCTAACCATGCTTAGAAAAACTGTGGCAAACATCTCCGATACTCTTTACAAATATCGTAAAAAAACATAAGCGTTGCATTTGAAAAACAAAAATTAAACCGGAAGTGAAACCGGCAGTTTGAATATGCGATCAGATAGATTTAAACAATTTTTCGTATTTCGCCAAATAAAAGAAATAATGCGGCGACTCGCTTATGTCTTATGTACGTGCCGTTTTCATTGATTTGTCACGTGCTTTTGACAGCGTATGTCATAGCATATTACTTGACAAACTACAAATGTATAACTTTGACAAAGTCAGTCTAAGGCTTATACAATCATATCTCACTAACAGATGTCAATGCGTTAGAAGGAACAATATTTATTCGAGCCAAGCTAGTTTAGTAAAAGGCGTGCCACAAGGCAGCATTCTTGGTCCACCCCTTTTTTTGATATATATCAACGACATGCCTACTTATATCTCCCAAACCGAACGTTGCATATTGTAACGGAAACGCTCCAGACATGACGTCGCCTTTGGCGCCCTGGAATTTTCTAGGCGCGCGATGTTTGCAACGTATCTGGTAATTACGCGAATGTTCTGGACTTACATTGCTTGCATGTATAAATGGTTGCGGACCGAAAATCGAGGCAGTTTTTACTACCGAACGAGATCAAGTACGGACGAAACATTGAGCGCGAAAATCTGATATAAATTACGAAGTGTGATATAAATAGTCGATATAAAATTGTACAGTTTTTATAGTGTTTTAGTTTTGTTTAATAAATATTGATATAAATCGAACCCGAATTTATAAATCACGTTACAATATTATATGCTGATGATGCTATCCTTCTAGTTGGCGCTAAACATTTGGACGATACCATCACTAAATCGAAGGATTGACTTATTTTCAATCTTATGTTATGATGGCTCGTTGAAAAGAGAATTTAAAAAACGTGCCATAGTGTTTATTCACTTGATACGCGTCGTTGCAGACGGGATTTCGTGGGTTTAAAGAAAATTCTGATCAAGTGTCAGCCACACATCGCCGCCTGAGATCGCTCCGTGTGCACCGCCGGCCGGTTGGGTTGCCTACCTACAGGCGCGAAATTCCAGAAGGTAAATTTGGCTCTGGCACCCTTATTTTAGATTTCCGACCCCAAGTGTCCTATATCAAAATACTCCCCTACGCACCACCTACACGCTCCCAAACGGTGGCAGGTACTATAGGAATCACCCTGTATTTTCAAGGTTAAATAATATACTTTGTAGTAGTTTTTTTTTTTTTTTTTACTACCTACACTGGTCATAATAGAGACAATATATTTTCCCTAATTTGTGCAACGTTATTGCAAAATATATCAATACCAAGTTTATTGTAATAATTGCACATTCGATACAGCGGCGAATTTTGGTAATGTGATGTTCGAGGTATACCAATTTCAAAAGTTCTTTGCTGTCTAATGTTTTTTCTAGGAACTACAAGTTTTAATTGATGTAGGGTTTGAGTGTCGTCAATTACCGATCTACATGGTATTATAACTTCACCCTACACTTTACAATTAAATAAACACTCGAACAATCAAACACAAGATACCATTTCAAATGCGAACTGTCAAAACTAATAAAAACAAAGAGCTAGGTTTAACTGACAGATTTTAAAAATTTTACATTAATTTACCTAAATACGAAAAATGATTTTTTTTCTCAATAACGGTGGCAAATATGAAAAGATTACAAGAGACCAAAAACCCAAAAAAAAGTTCAGGGATACAAAATGGAACATGAGTCCTGAAAAAACAACACCCTGTAGATATTCTCACTACCATCATTGATACGGCCAATCATGTAAACCCTTCAACACAACTTACATCTCAAATTTGAGCAAAAAATCCTCGAAAATATCTCAAACACTGCCGGAAATATACCTAAATAAAAAAATCTTGAGACTTTAACACCTTGTATCAGTAATAAAACGTTTGTGGACCGATGTTTATATGAACCTTTTGCTATAAAATAAGCCAAAGAATTATCCCCTTACGTACGTACATCATATTTGGGAACACCCTCTATATCAAAAATTGAGTGATATTAAACATGGGATTAATTAAAAAAAACACCCTGTATACAAGCACCTTTAGAACTGAAATACGCAAATCCCCCTTTTTTTATCTTCAAATTAATCAGAAATAATTTTTTTTAATCACTGGACGCTTGCCTCAATCTTCTCAATTTAGATAAGATTGTTTACACGAAAGATAATCAATCACCTTGAAACCGTTTAATGCTATTTTCTCGGATACGATAACAACAATTACGTAACAATGTTTTGAAAAACACATTCCCAACTAACCTAAAGTTCCCTGACAAAATACAAACCTGATAGGCGGCGACCGTAACCGCCGGCTTCTCAATGGGAACATGAGGTATCGGCGAGCAGTTATTGGCAGTGAGCGGCGGTGACGGTTGAGGTGTTAAATGGGGCGAAATCGTGCCACTGTGTGGCGATTCCGCGACGGTACGCTGATAGCCGGGTCCGGTCGTCGTGCCCGACAGTCCAGGGAATGAATTGAAGAAGTTGGGGGACGCTAAAAGTCGCCCGTTTAGATACCGGCCAATAACACTTGGCGGTTTTACCTGATGAGTTGGTTGTATTGATACGTGCGGATGGAACGAATTCGGGCGATTGAGGTGTGACTTTTTTAGAATTGACCGGCGAGCCGAGGGTGACTTTCGCGAATGATTGTGTGATGGTATTCGTTGCCACCGGAGTACTCGTGTTTTGACGGTTCTGGAAATGGGAAACTGTTTAGTGGTGGAGAATGATCGACTGGTGTTAGACCTACCATGTACGTGGCCAATTTCGATTCTTGAGGTACTCCATTTGATGCAAACACATACATAGAATGATCCATTTTGTTTTCTGCAAGAACATCAGTTGCAAAGGCATTACAATCTAATCAAAGGTACATAGCGCTAAAGTGTTACAAAAGTAAACCTGCTGAATTAAGACAATGTAAAGTTGTGTTCAAAAACCGTAAAATTATCACAGAGCCGCTCAATAAAACGCTTTTTACTACGATCTGGAGACATCTACGCAACTACTTTCGGATCAAAAAGCGCGAAAATGACGTGAAAATGTTCATAAAAACCACTTTACGTACGTATTTCCAAAACAAAAGCTGCTAGAGTTCACATTATCTTGATATTTTTTCCATCTTTCACTTCTTTCAGAAAACAGACGCTGGTGGGGGAAGAAACAGTGGCGTGCTACACTGACATTTTCGCTACGAACGGCCGCTAAAAAATGCCAATGCCAGTTTTGTGCAAAAAAAAACGATAAATATTCGCCTTCTTTATCACTCACTTCAGGCAGCTGTGGTTACATTGGACGATTTCTACTGATAACACGAGATAAAAATTAAGGACGCTAATTTATTTAATTTACATCTTTAATTTTGCTACGTATAAATTCGACAACCTCCTTATTTCTTAATAACGCTCTTTTTTTCTCAATTAGAATATCGTGTAGTAAGTGCTGCGAAAACAAATCAGCTGATGCGAATGACGGATCTTCAACTTCCAGGTTTTTCTCGTCGCGTTCCTGCTTTTTCAATTTTTTATTGACGGGATCCTCTTGGACTTCCTTTGACGTAGACAAATTTTCCGCCTCGATAGATTTGCGTTCATTTTCGGATAACTTCTTCTGTAGCAGGGAATTTAGTCGTTCCTTCACGTTTTCGCTTTCCATATGTTACAGGATGCACGAATCTGGTTGTAATTAAATGCGCAGTTTTGACTGAAATCACCTACGATTTTTTTATTTGCAACGTGCTCGGTTGCCTACTGTACGATATCCTTGAACTATGAGAAATTATGCTCGCATTTTCAGATTTCGTTAAATAATAAAAACATATGTAGGAACACGTGTGGGCTGCTAAAATGCAGATTGACATAATTTTCCATAGGCGTAGACTGTGTTGGTAAATGCGGGTAGTCTTTGCTATCAAAATAGGTAACGTAATTTTTCAAAGATTAGGAAAATCGGATCTCAAAGCCTTCCCCATAAATTTATTGTTGTACTATTAAAACACGACTACTATGGACTCAAAACTCCAAACGAGGGGAGAATTATCTATCTCGGGGGCGAGATTCTGCTAATAAAAACTTTTCTGTTTAGAATCTGTGTGGGTTATACGAGTTGCGATTCACAGATTTCCACATATTTTGTTGTACTTCTGTCTGAAGAATTTGTTACATGTAAAGCTCATATTTTCCAATATAATGAATTATGAACATTTATTTTTCCCTTTCATCCCGACTAAAAAATCTCTTCTGCACTAAAATTCAAGTTCGACCGACCGTCTTTGCAACGATCTTATTTGGTAAAATCTTCAGAACCAAATCTTTTTTTGCGCTCTCGCCTTAATTCCACGCCATTTTATTGCTTTTTGCAAAGGTAACTTTAGACCTTTAGCCTGTATGTTCAAGCCATAGTGAAGCTTATGAACTTAAGAATTAGCTATATTTCAACATTTTTTGCACATATCAAATGCTGCATAGAACAAGGTGTATTCCCTGATAAATACCTAATGAAAGACGCTATCGGTCATCCTATATTTCACAAAGAGGCGATAGAAAAGTGTGGAACAGCTTACGCTCTATTGCAGTGGTACCTATTTTTTTGGAAAACGGCCAAATTAGCCAGTAAAACGATGCGAGAAATCGTCACTGCGGTCAAAAAGTGGTTCAGGGCTAGAATGACTTACTACTGAACGAAAAATAGAACCACCACAGGTCAAATTCACTTGGACCGCTGGCACCAGGTTAAGCCATCTCCTTGCGTTGACCTCCAACTCGCGTTGGAACCCCAAATCCAAACTCTACGCTTCAAGCTACATTACGGAATAAAACAAACTATTGGAACGGAGGCTGCCCTAATTGCTTCTCATGCCCTTATTTTGCCTATATTTCATTAGAACGTACCTACATATTAAGCTCTACAATATCTGCTTGCCCACTGGAAAGAGAAACCTGCATGTGGTGAATGAAGACATCTCAGAAGTAGAACTCTGTATACCACTATGAAGAGTTCTTAAATATGTCTTCCAAACACTTACCTCGTTATTGTTGACTCACCCAGCAATTCCATTTTTAACTTTCAGAAGCAACAGTATTTGCAATGAAATTGCATGTTTTATGTTTCAAAATATGATGAAAAAGTTTTCTACGTCAGAGCAGCCGCCGAGAATCTTTCATCTTGTAAATATTAATGAATCGTCTGCGTGCGGGGTATTAATGTCCAAACAAGCTTTGTAAGCTTCTCTTTCTTTAGAGATTTTTTTAGTCTCGGTACAATCAATTGATTGTAGTTTTTCGAACCATTGCGCGACCCGGATAGAGTATTCATTGTCAGATTTTTCTTTTTCATATCCAAGATTTACTTCAGGTGTCGAATCAAAGTTTGTTGTAGTAAATCTTTGGAATTTTCGGAAGTTGACGGGAAGCCACTGAGCGAATCAATTATTTTCATTTTTTCTTAGCTTCGCGGCTAAGCACGTACCAATTTAAATATACAACTGTTATTTGCCTCAAACTCAATTAATTGCAAACAATTATTTATTATATTTATTTTTATTTTATCCCTCTCTTGTTTTGGGCCCTCAACAGGCATGCGCCCAATTACAGAGTGACCCGCATAATGCTATTTAGAGGTGCCTCTGCAGAAGGTCTTAAGTTGGTCTATACTACTCCGATATTTACCTTACGAATTAGGAAAACTGCAGGAAAACCTAATTCGGAGTAGCCGGTAGAATGCTCGGAACTGGTCTAAGGTAATTCCATCTCCGCCACAGATGAAAAATTCACCTCAACCCAGGTTCGAACACCCGACCTCCGGATTTATAACCCAATGCTCTACCACTGAGCCATAAATCCGAATTGCAAGAATTAAGTTGTCTGCACGGACTCTCAGTATTGTGTTTTACCTAGATTCGATTACTTTATTAAATTGACACACATTTAACCTAGCGCCTTATGTAGTGATCTGAAACATGAGCTAAAAAGTTACACACACACTAAGAAATACATGGAGAACAGCGGTACAGACGTTAAAATTATACTAATCCTTCGCTTGAGACGTAACCGCGCACTCTACTTGATCGCGATCTTTTATCACGCCTTCCAGATCCGACACCGCGGCGGAAACCTGGAAAAGTCTGCCGAATATGTCCGCCAAGTCAGTTTCTTGGTTCGTTATAATGAAACAATCTGTAAAACTATCGTTAACGCAGTTGCGTGTGAAGTCTGGCTTACCTGGTCGTTCTTGAATCAATCTCTTGCAGTAGATGCTTAGTATAAGGCTGATTTCGTCATCGTTTTCGGAATCGACGTCTAGAGACAGGTGACCCCGATGGTGTTTCGCAAATAAAATTAGCGCCGACCATTTTTCGTTCACGACAAGTTCTTGCAAAAGAGATTCTAATTCTTCGCTATTAGCGGGGGCTGGAGATGGGGCGGGGGTTGGCGTGCCTCCATCCGCCTCCCGATCCTCAATCGCCCTGGTGAGAGCGTTTCGTACTGAGAGTACATCCGATGTTATGTCACGAAACTGAAATCGAACCATGGGTAGTTTGGTTTACAATTGAGATGCGAGTACCTGCATGTTTTTTAACGTGGCCACTAGTGTAGTTAACATTTTGTTAGTGGCTTCGATAAGAAGAAGTAATTGGAAGTGGAGCTTGTAGAGGGCGCGACCGAGATCTAGCAGATATTCATCATTGCGTGCATCACTCTGCTGACCGCTTAGCATTTCCAATTTGAGTGAGGTCTTAATGGCATCAGAATACTAAAACGGAACGAGTATAATGTTCTGCCGTATAAGTGTGGTTTACCATAGTAGCCTGATCCCTCTTATCACAGAATGTTTCTAAATGCTCTTGAACCTCGAGCATTCCAAAACGAAGCGTTTCAGTCAGTCTGGTACAGTGGACTGAAGAAGAATTAAACCAGATCAGATGAGGTTGGAGGATGCGATGAGAAATTATGTCGATCAGGGAACTCAGTCTTGAACTAATTAGTTTTATTGTCGGAAGGCCGGTTGTTGCAGATTGCGTTAGGTAAGAGCATGCCTCACGGGTTACAATAATTGTCGAATTGCTGATGTTCTAAAATCGTTCACAGGTTAGTAAGTGAGTATACGGCATTCATTAAGAAGGTGGTAGATGGCGCTGTGTTTGAAGATAAACACACACATGAAAAATATAAAACGACACCAAATTATTGTAAAGTAGAAATATTCAGCACTGGGAACAGAAATAAATCTTTGACAATAACAGCTAATGACACTTAAGTCGTCAGGTTAGTTGACAACATAAACTACCACCTTACAAAATCATCAGTCGTTTTATGTTTCATTGTAATACTGACTCGTGTTTTAACCAATCACAGTGAAGGTCAAAGCTTCCCTAGTTTTCTACCGCTTCCTTCTTAAAATGAATACAGTATAAGCGTGTAGGGCACTACCTTAATCAGCTTTTGCAACTGATGAAATAGCTGAACTGTGTTAGCAGGTGACTGCGTAATTGTGTTCTGAACGTAAGCCGTCCACAATTCGACTGTGTCATTTCGAGCGTTTGGCCTAATGTTGACCAGGCTCGATAAGTTCGGCGATGCGTTGCATGGCGTAACGTCACCTAGATCGCCCGCACTTGATCCACTATTGAAAGAAAGCGTTAAAAATTGGAACTCGAAGCACGAGAATGTACCTCGTATCCGATCTAGTGCTCGAATCGCGCCTGGGTCGATGTTCGCTGAGACTTAACGACGATGGCGGGAAAACGGCGCTTATACCTACCGAGCTTGTTTCAAATTCGGGCGCGACAGCTATTTCGTCCAGTGGCGATTCCGAACCGACTTCGTCATCTGATGACTCCTCCGCCGCCACTCTCTAATAGTACACAAATTTATAAAAAATGAAAAAAAGGTTTTCACCTTAAGGCGAGGATCTTTAGCGCATTTTCCATGAATGTATAAGTAAGTAATTTTGGTTTTGGTTAAAGTCTAAAGTCACTAAAATCTAAATATTCTGTAGTATTCAGTATTCACTATTCAGTGAGTGATCAGTGTTGGCAGTCAACGTTTGGCTATTCGGCATCGATTGACAATTCGCTACATTGATGCCCAAAATAACAAATAGGTATCAGGTACTTATAGTACTGCTACTGAGGTGAGGTACCTGCGTCCTGCCTTTCACGAAATGACGAAAATAAGAATTTTAAATTTTAAAAACAGGAATTTTTTTGCCCATAACTTTTGATTGAGACGTCTAATCGAAAAAGTACGAATCGTTTTGGATTCTACGCACCCAAATTAATCAGAAAAAGTTTTTTCCCGAGAAATTTTGGTGCAGTCGATTTTTTGGAAAAAAGGAAGGTAACACTCCCTTTTTTTTGCCCAGGAAAAAAAATTGTCTCAGATCGACCGGAAAAAAATATTTTCTTAAAGAATGTGGCCTGTCGAATCCATAATTTCAAACAGTTCCAAGATCGGACTACTAGATCAAAAGTTACAGCCCTTTGAATTTTTTGTCGAAATTGATTTTTTGCCCATAAATATACCTATTATTCAAAGTTTTCGTTGACTAATTAAAGCAAAAGCAATAAAGGGGCCTGTCAGCAGTAAGAAATAAAATACCGTTCTAATCTAATCTTTTTCGCCTGTACAATAATAAATAGATAAATGACTACCAGCATCAGCAACCTGCAACCCAATTTCTATTTCTAACCCCCCCTCCCCCTTCTAGTACGCACTGGGTGACTGTATGTGCCACGAGCTTGTTTAATCCCCCCCCCCCCAGAATAAATTTCTACGTACGCCACTGAGTCACCCGATGTTTACAATATGCGATATGTTTGCCGTTACTAGAAGCATCTGTGGTTAAAATTTTAAAAAAATATCTCCATAAACAAGAAAGATGACATTGCGCATGCGCACAATTAATTTTTACAATATGCGATATGCTTGTCTTTACTAGAAGATTCTTTAGTTAAAATTTTAAAAAATTATCTCTATAAATAAGAAAGTTGGGATTGCGCATGCGCACATTAATCCTCAAGATTTTTCCTGGTTGAGGTGCCAGAGCTACCGAATGCAAAAAACAAAAACGAACTAAATATCTTGAAAACTGTAGTAGTTAAGTAAGGCCTCGGACGGACAGAGAAAGTGGCCATAAAACATGAGTTGGAAAATATCTATGAATTAAGAAAAATTCTTACCTTTCGAACAGTTAATATGGGCGTTTTTTCACTAACACTCTCATCGTGCTGCTTGATACTTGGCAGTTCCTCCTCGCCTTCGCTTAGCGGCCGTCGACGTACACCCCAATTGAAATTATCCGTGCTCTCGCCCTGCGTAAACGCATTAGGCGAAACAGTGAGCAGTTCCAAGTGCTTACCTCAATGCTTTCGCTTTCGTACTCTAAGAAGTCGAAGTCCTTAAATACGCCGAAATCGGTCGTCGTGTCGTCTCTGCGCGAACCACCGCTGAAGTCGTTGTTGGCGACAGATACCTCTTCCGTGCTTGACGCCATGCTCGATTGTCTTTCCATTAAGTCGGAGCTTTGACTGAATATAACCTAAACAAGACGGTTTTAAAATAAACTTATGGAATTACGCTGGAGTTTACTAACTGATGGACTCTTTGGTAAACCAACGCGTTGGCCACATGCTGTAAGAAGATTAACTAGGCATTCCCGGACACGTCCCTATAACAGGTCACACAAGTTCAGTGGGAATTTTTGGAATATGTCAAACCTGTGACATCCACGGACGCTTCCATCCAGATAGAGGGGCTGTATCGGCAGGACTTAATGAACAGGACCGTCTAGGAGATGCGACCGGTTTAGTGACAACTCCACTGTCCTCATTTTTAACTAGCAGCCGACGGCCAATCACGGGCGTTTGCGAGAGATCGAATGTAAATTCCATTGTCCGTCCTGTAAGTGACCATTGTGAATGTGCTAAAACAATTTAGAATGGTCCAACCTGGCAGCTCCTTCTTCGTAAAGACTTCAGTGTCAGTAAAAGAAGGATGAGGGACTGACGTCATTGAGCCCTCCCAGTAGCTGTGTTGAACGGATGCGGGCGGTGCAACTAATGTGCTCGATCTGGTGACCACCAGCTTAAGTATCTTCAGAGCTTCCTTCCAATTCGGTCCTTCGATGTACTTCCCAATGACTCGCAGTAAATCTGCATTCATCGGTTGTGCGGCGGCAGACGCAAGATCCACGTAGTGCAAAATACAGTGCACAATATTCAGAATTGGCAGCTGCAGCGTTGAAGGGCCTTTTTCTAATACCTCAATCAAAAACGCCAACATGTTCAAACTAAGGTGTGAGTAAGTATCGTAGAGGTACTTCACGACGCATTTGGTCCACTGGAAACTCTCCTTGCTGAAAGTTCTTCGACTGTACAAATTCATCACCGTACTCAAATTTTCCAACTTTTTGCTCTTTTCCACGCTAACCTATATCGCAATCGTCAAAATCGCCGAGAAATTGCCGGAGGTACTCACTTGAGCAATGTTGTCCGCGCTGCGAATGCAGAGCTCGTTAGCGTCTTCGTAGTTGAGCAACATATACGGAAGCAAGGCGATGACGTTCATCGGAAATGCGATACTCTGCGAAGGATCCACCACGACCAGGTCAAGTAGCGGGGTAAATTGCGACAGTAACGCGACCACAGGTTCGTAAATGTTCGGATGTGTACACCCCTAAAAGAACGCATGGGTTGATAGCACCACGTGACGTACCTACCTTTAGCAACAAGGCGTGCACGCCCGGAAAAGAACTCCACCTCAGTTGCGTTTGCAATTTCTCCACCTTATCCCTAGCATCCGGTCGATCTAAGGGCAACCGGTGCAAAATGCGCGCCAAAAGTCTTAAGGCCAACAGAAACTCGTGCTCATAGTCAGACTCCAGCAGCGAGACTGACAGCCAGAACAGTTGCGCAAGAATCGTGAGCTTGTCATCTTGAGTCGCCGAATCGCTCAGCATTTTCAAGCTCTGCGCCGATCTTGACCGGGACAAATTCGATCCGAACTTATTTTTATCAATCTCGCAATTTCCGCGATTGCGCAAATCTTTGCTGTCCGTCGCGGGGGACCCGGAATTTTTCCGCAGCACGTACGATACGGAGTAGCTGGTGCTGCGAATGTGTCCCACCTGGTTGAGGTACGAAAACGGCGGAATTGCGTCGGCTCCCATCATGTTGCCGTATGGGTAGCGTTTACCCAACGGTTCCTTGTTGTTCAAATTGGGCGTCGATTTAAAAATGTCCTTCTTCAAGTCGAACGGGCGGAAATCGGATTCTAGGGAGTCGACTGCTGATTCGAGCGTGAGAAGGAGCTCGGTGACGTAGCCTTGCATATCTTCGCCTTGTTCGGCGACGGTCTCGACTAGCCGGCTGAGAATGTCGGAGAGCATTCGGGATGATATTGGGACTCGGAGCGAGCGATAGATTTGCAACGAACGGCCGGCGTAGTGCCTGGATGAACAACTGAGTCCTAGTTGCAGCGCAGTTTGTGCCCACCTTTCGTTTATGTGGGCGTTGGGTAACGACTCTCGAAATACACGCAGGATGTGCTGAAGGAAGATGTCCATTTGATCGGCACTCCTTACCAACCACACCTTCGCTGTGATATCCTCGTAGTTCCACAGCGGTTGATTTTGGCGCGTAGCCAAAAAGTCGATGAGCGATTTTATCACGTCCGCTATGGTGATATTTGGGCAAGTTTCTGAGGCGTTCCACGCTGGCGATTCTTCTGAAGTTACTATTACAGGGGGCGCACTTGGTTCTTTTTTATCTTCAAAAGAACCCCAAAATTACAGGAAAAGATCCCAACTTGTCACTTACCGATGTTGCTTGTATCTTTATTGGTAGCAATTGACTCTGAGGAAGACGTATTAGGAGCCGGCCCTTGAAGATAAACATCGAACGCAGGATTCGTTTCTAAAATGTTGTGTTATTGATTGTCAGAACTGGGAATCTCATACCTGTAAAAATATTTTGCGGAACTGGCAATGCGGGGGTCGGCAGACCTAGCCCTAGTAAACTCGTTTTGCTGTTTAGAATAATATGCGCCACTATTAAATGGTCGTTATGTTGTGCCAAAACAATGAGTAAGTTTAAGAGAAGTTGTTTACAGTGTTGGTACACTAACGGCCTGGTGTTATCCAGACCCAAAAATAATATATGTAACATTAAAGGAACGTGTATAGTCCAGTCTAGTTCGAGACCATCGACAACTACATCACAAAGTAACATCACAGCCACGTTGCATCTACAATCATCCAAAATCGAAATACACACTTAGTGGAACTGAATTTACCTATGGAAACCAGATATTGGTTGCGAACTATCCGGTAAATATTCAGTCAAAGGTGCAAAATATCCACCATATTCCGGCATAGGTAGCGGATGGGGTTGGGGTACTGGAATGTCAAATTTATCACCGGCATTGAGTGAGCGAGAAAGCGAGAAGAGATCCTCGCACCCTTGCAACTGAAACAACTGTAAAATCCCTGTGAACACACTGAAAGAGCGCGACAAACCACACTTACATCGGTTTCTGTCGTTGGCGTCGATACATCTTCCGATAGATTCGCTCCCCCGATAACGCGCACTTTGTCTAGCCTAGGGGAGGAGAATTCGGGCATGCCCTTGATTGTCGAGTCAGTTTTGGGGGACGAAGATTTCATCGGGTCTTCGCCGCTGTGACGTTTGGTGTGAATCGTGCCCTTCTCCACGCCGATATCATTTCGGTTATTGTAATCAGAGGTGCCTACGCCTCCGGTACCATCGGAATGGCTGGACGCTTTTCTCATAACGGTCAGGCGATAAAATGGGGGCGTTTCCGTTCGCTCGATTAAACAGTTGAGGGTTTCGACTGTTTGCAACTCGATCATCATCTCGTCCAGCAAACGACCGGGTTGTACTCTAGCCAGGTATAGGATGACGCGTTTTGCCTATATGAGTGCGGTTAGAAGGGTTTTGGACGTGAGCGGACTTACATATGGAAGGAGTTCGCAAGGCGCCATGCCAGAAACGATAATTAAATACCGAATTATAACCTTCATGTTGTTCGGCCACGAGGTACACAAAGTCGCCCAAACTGCTTCCATTTCTTTCGGATGGTTGTCGCCGAACTAAAACTGTTTAATTACCACCTTTCCCAACAAGCGATGAGTTACCTTCGCAGTAATGTAAAAAATGTTATTCAGTACCATTTCGGTTGCTTCTGCAGAACCCCAACCTTCTCTTCGACCTCCAGCCCGACCCATATCGTTGGCGTGATACTGAAGACAAGGCGAGTTTGCCAGAAAGAAACAGAGATATCAAATGTAATTACCTGGTAATAAAAAAGGGGATTAGCCGGTGGAACGTTAGGGTCAACTAACTCCATGTTGTGCAACCACGGCAGCAAGTACTGCAACAGTAGCTGACGGAGTTCGGGCCTTGCAGTTTGAAAACGATGAGTGATTTCTGAAATGGAAGGGAACACTTTCGCTTTGATTTCCGCATGATAGTTCAACACAGTAAAAATGAAAGTAATTGCCACGGTTGTTATACCAAATGTTAGGTGAAGGATCAAACACCACTAACCTGAAAACATTGGCATTGTAAGCTCAGGATGGAGGTGAGCTAGTTGCTCCGAAAGATGTATCTGCGATCGACAATACGTGGTGGCCAGAAGTGTATCCAGAGTGCTCCTGCCTTTATCACCTTCAGCTGAAACAAAAGAATTCGTGTGAACAAAGAATCTCATTCCAAATGGCATATAATATACTGTTGTGTAAACGTACGATGGTTATCGGTTAATTTTTGTTTAAAGGCCGCACTGTAATTATATGGGACATTTGTTAGAATTATATTAGGTGTTTGTAAAAGTTTATTTAATTTTAAGATAAGTCGGCCGCTGCCAAAAGAGTTGCGCTTATCGTTAAACGTTAATTAATTTGTGAACAGATGGTCGCAGATGTGCGTATTTTAACAAAATAATAAGGAAGTGGAAACGGACTTGAAAAAAGAAAGGCAAAATAAAATAAAAAATAAAATTTGTCTATGCAGCCCAACATGTTTTAAAATTACTCCAAATTTTCAGTGGTTAAACCCATGTTTTTTCTGCAATAAAATGTACAACCCAAAAAAATGTCAAAAACACACAGCTAATTTGCATCCAGCTGTTACGTTCACTTGTCAAGAGCTTAATTTGGAATGGCAGAAGTGCTAACTTGAATTTAAGCTAGCACTTCCACTTCAACAATGGGGTCATCCCGCCTTCATTTTTTATTTCTGATCCACAAAGTACATTAAAAATAAAAAGACCCGTGTGTCCTCAATTTTTATTTGCGAGTAAAATAAACCCAAAATAAATTATTGAAAAGCTGTGTTTTTAGTCCGAATTTGAAACGCTTCAGACTAAATACGTCACAAACCTACAACCAATCACGTAGAAGTGAGCTGGCAACCTTACGCGAGGGTTTGACGTTTGTCACATTTGACGTTTTGAGTTGAGAGGGAACTGCATCTAGCACGAAAGTGACAAGTGCCTGTGACAGATGACGCAAGTTATAAATGCCATTCTCCTGCAATATTGCCAAGTCGCTATGTCATCTGAATGGTTCTAGGAGCTGATTGGTCGGGCTTATTACGTCACAGAGCCCGCCACAATCATATCGTTTTGAATAAACCTTTAAAACCGCACATGTTCATTATTTTTTTTGCTAATCAGCCTCTATTTTTAAATAAACTTTTACTGTACAAAAAAATGTTTAATGGTTATTAAATTAGAACTGCGGAATTCAACTATAGTGTAAAACGCCATTGGTTTTGAGACTAAACAACACATTCTGCAAGTACAAATTAATACCGGCGTGTGTCGCGCAGGGGCGTAAAAGGGCAACTGCGGTACTAAGGGTCCCTGGTTCGCATCCGGGTTCAGGCATGGATCTTTGTAAATGTATAGTGGGTTGGGTCGGTAGAGCAGCCTTGGCTGAAACCCTGCCCATTTAAAAAGTCCAAAAATAATAAATAAATAATTATTATTAAATTCAGAATTCTTTCACCTTGTTTCATTTTCTATATTCCTTCACCATCTATATTCGACACTCTCCAACATTTCCAACATTCTCCAAAATATTTCTGAAACATTTCCAAAATGACCTATACTTTCCAAAATTGTCTAAACATTTTCAAAATTTCTATAAATCCATGGCAGCAAATACATGGTGGAAATTTTGTCTGGAACACTGAATATATCTTCAAAACTACAGTTTTTGCAAAGAAGCTTTTTATGGTAGCCACAATTATAAAAACTTTGCTACCAATCTACGTATGTACTTTAAATCTGTGGTCAGTGGCGTACTTCTGGATTGTCAAGAGGGGCATATTTTTTAACGGCCACTACTAGTTTTCATTACATATGAGTGAGAGCACACTTTTTTAGATATAGCAGCATAAAATAAAATGGGTGCACTTTAGTGATTCTATTAATGTATCAATGAGAGCCTGAAAACTTTTAGGTATGGCTGTGTGAAACAGCCTACATATGTATAGCAGTTACGTAGAGAAATAAATTATTTACGCTTTGTACCGTTTCCTTCCTAATTGGGTAGAAAATGACAAAAAAACGAGCCTCTTCAGAAGATCTACAAGGAATAGTCCGCCTACGTCCAATCGATCGAAACTGAAGGGATCTGCTTTCATATAGATAATTAATAAAAAGCAACCTTAATATGGTTTTTAAAGGAAAGTAGTGCATCTGCAAGGTATAATTTAATTGCCTATTTATGTAACCAAGCAATGAAATACATTTGTAAAAAAACGAATAAAGAGAGAAAAAAAGCTCCCATCTCCAACACATTTACTTTATATTTCCATTTCTCCTTTCCGTAACGAATTCGATAAATAAAAGCGAGCCAGCTTTCTGACAGACGTTAATAAAATAAATCTAGGATAGTAAGTTCTTTAAATGAGTAAAACAGGAATCAGCGAGCAAATATAAATTTACATCGGTTACTAAGAAACCGGAAAAGTGAAGTGCTTTGAAAATGTTTTGCGTTTCTTTTTCATTCTGATGCTTTTCGTCGCGTGGGAATTTGGGAAACCGTACCGTAGCTTCTTAAAAACAGCAAAAAAAAAAGTTCGTAATTCCCTTGTACTTTTCGAACATATTAAAAAGGGGGCAAAGTCACCTTTTTATTACAGAAGTTGTAAAGCAAAATCAAGGGAAACCAAAAAGATGTATGAGAACGGACACGCCAGTTTTGCAATTAGCACATAAGCTTGTATAAAAGATATATTTGCATCCCTTCGCGGTAGTGTAGGCCGGCCGACGGAGAGTTACTGTCATACAAGAAGTGCAACAACAAAAATTTATTCCGAAAGATATGAAACAATTTTTTTTAAATCCCTGAGAGACAAAAAATCTCGCTGCCAGTTTCAGGAAACTTTACTTTTTCGGAATACGGACAAACCGTTTTAAAAACTTACTTGAATTAAACAAATAGGGCCAACTGTGTGAGAAATTAACCTAAACAAAAATGCACGCTCTTTTTACCCTCGCTAAAACTAACGGATAGCAATGGCAGCCAGTAACCTCGTTTTTACGTTGATTCCAGTATTTAAGGGAACATCACTTCCGATATAAAATAATATCCACGGTCACACAGGTCCCTGTGAATCCATCCTATAAACAGGCTATAGACATAGAGGGTCAACAGGTAAGGATACTGCATGGCAAGTACCCAAAATGAACCTCACCACAGAAGAGCTTAAAGCACTTCAGGAGAGAATCCTTGAAACCATTAGAAACCTGGAACGGGGAACGGTGTGTCCTCAATCCCTAGGTTCTACGTTCAAACTACGCTGGTTTCTGGGCAATTGCGCACCGCAGACTGACTCAAAAGAGTGGTACCAAGCCATGGGACGGCGCGACACTTAGAGCTGTCGATGAAAAAGAAATGCCTAAGGCGGCTATTGTGAACGCCTACTATCCGGGCAGAGATAGCAGAAGGGTGGCCTTGTTCATCTAACGATGACAGTGGGCTAACCGTCGCTAGATACCTGGAGCCTAAGAGCCAGGTTTGGACCAGTTACAATCAAGCCCAAAGGATCTGGCAAGTCTAAGGCTAGTTTGCGCCACTTCCAAGGGACCGCTGGAGAAGGCAACCAATGGAGCGCCAGGCCCCCGAAGCCCAAAAACCAGCAGCATTGTCCAAACGAAACAAACTTCCCCCACGCCAGTCGTCCGCCCAAGGTGCCTAAGTGTCTAGGGGGGTCAGTCGGAGACAAAATCGCCTTCCTCTAGGCAAACCTCAACCACAGCAAGGCGGCCCCCGACGTGCTGTCTAAAAGGTTCGCGCTCATATAAAAGCATCAGACCCATGTTCACATATGCCGCAGTCATAATGGTGGTCAAATGAACAAACAACTGCATAAAAACAGGGAACCATGAGCACCTACCCACAGCCGCTATTGGCCTCACAGCATCTTCCACCCCAGCATGTACTCCACTTTATTGTGAAGAAGTAGGCGGTGGGAAGCGCTATAGCACTGCACCAAACCAAGAGGTTCTAACCGGGAAACCTAGCTCTGCGATGCACCACAAAAACATTTTTTTGCTTCATTTTAATACTCCTTTTTCGGAAATCAATTACAATACAGTTTTTTTTAAATTGCAGTTGATAATTAAAACTTTTGATTGAGACGTCCGATCGAAAAAGTACGATTTGTTTTGGATTCTACGCACAAAAATTAATAAGAAAAAGTGTTTCCCGAGAAATTTTGGTGTTGTCGATTTTTTGTAAAAAAGGAAGGTTATAATACACTGCCTTTTTTTGAGCCCCGAAAAAAAAATTGTCTCAGATCGACCCGGACAAAAATTTTCTTATAGAATGTGGCCTGTAGAATCCATAATTTCAAACAGTTCCAAGATTGGGCGTCTAGTTCAAAAGTTACAGCCCTTTGAATTTTCTTACGAAATTCGTTTCTAGTCCCATAACTTTTGATTGAGAAGTCTGATCGAAAAAGTACGAACTGTTTTGGATTCTACGCACCAAAATTAATAAGACAAAGTGTTTTCTCGAGAAATTTTGGTGCAGTCGTTTTTTGGTAAAAAAGGAAGGTTATACACTGCCTTTTTTTGAGCCCCGAAAAAAAAATTGTCTCAGATCGACCCGGGAAAAACTTTTCTTATAGAATGTGGCCTGTAGAATCCATAATTTCAAACAGTTCCCAGATTTGGGCTTCTAGTTCAAAAGTTACAACCCTTTGAATTTTCTTACGAAATTGGTTTCTAGTCCATAACTTTTGATTGAAAAGTCCGATCGAAAAAGTACGAATTGTTTTAGATTCTACGCACCAAAATTAATAAGAAAAAAGTGTTTTCCCGAGAAATTTTGGTGCAGTCAATTTTTGGTAAAAAAGGAAGGCACTGCCTTTTTTTGAGCCCCGAAAAAAAAATTGTCTCAGATCGACCCGGAAAAAAAAATTTCTTATAGAACGTGGCCTGTAGAATCTATAATTTCAAACAGTACCAAGATTGGGCTACTAGTTCAAAAGTTACAGCCCTTTGAATTTTCTTTCGAAATTGGTTTCTAGTCAGGGGCGGGCCAGGTGGAATTGCATAGGTTACGGGCCATTAAAGTATTAGTGTAGTAATGAAGGTGGCGGGGGGGTAGCTCTGCGGTGCACCACAAAAACATTTTTTGCTTCATTTTAAGGTACTCCTTTTTCGGAAATCAATTACAATACAGTTTTTTTTTAAATTGCAGCTGATAATTAAAAGTAACAAAATATACAATCCAAACGAGGCGCGTCGCCTATCATTGTATTTCATCACTTTCATGCTACGACAAAAATGATAAATTCATTGTAAAACACTTCAATTAAAACAGAATTTTTTAATTTTTTAACAACCTAACATCAACCCCAAGAAACGTGTTAATAACTTATTAATAGTGCAAGAAACTAAATACAGCACATACTTATAAATTTCCAACGGGCCATTATGACGTACAGGCCAGGTGGCAATCGCCACCCGCCCCCCCGGGCCAGTCCGCCCCTGGGGAGAATCAAGCCCACCCTTAAGAAAGGCTCTACGCAGTGGTTCAAAACAAAAAGGCGATAAAACAGGGATCGGGGTTAGCGGCCCAAACTGTCGAATCTCGGAATCACTGGGGCAAAAAGCCACTGTCTTTCAAGCAGATGCCTATACCATAAACCTCTGTGTTCTCATTAACCTAGAAATGTATAAGAAGGGGGCACAAATAGATATCCTCACAGTCAAGGTGCACTGACGGCTGAAGACATTCTATGCCGATGCGAACCTGCTGCCGGGCAAGGGCTAAATGACCTCGGCGGGGACAAGCTGCAACCGCACGAGATATCGGGACTAAATCCCAGAGTAGTAATTAGTTTCTTCAATCAACTAAGACTACTCCAAAACGGGTAAGGACAGTCCAAAAATCCATAGAGGATTAGGTGCTTAAAGACTACACTCCCTTACCCTCATACACAGTATACAATACAATACAGAGGTTATCTCACTAATCCCAAAATTTAATGACTTCTTCATGGTTAAATTGGAGCTTTATACGTCAAAGCGTTTTTGAGTTCTCGTGCGAACGGCCGGATTGACAGGGGGTCGGTCAGACCGTCAGACTATTTGACGATGCGTATAATACTCGCGCTACTCCCAAACAAAGCCAAAAAGATCTTGGAGAGATTATCTGTCACTCGTTAAATTAATGATCGCATACGGACCTTGGTGTGGAACGGTCGAAAAAGTTTCTCAACGTATGAACATCACTACCTACGGAATTGACGACAGTCAGTCTTCGTTGCCAACGTAATTAAATTCGTAGATAAGTACGTTTCATCAGCGAACCTGTCATCATCAGCGAACAACTGCTGATTATTTTCTAAATGTTATTGACTATTACTCCAGCGAATAAATATGAATGAATTAGCATGGAAGTAGCACCCCCCAACAGAATTTCCGCATAATAAAGATGATAATTAATTAAATACAAACACAACTTTTAATCGTTTGGATTATAAATTCTATTACGCAACTACCACTGAAAATATTTGTTTTTATACGATCGTTATATACAGGCTGTCGTGTGAGATGAAGTGGCATTTTTAATGAAACAACCTTGCTTGCCGCTGAGCTCGGTGTTAGACACCCAGTATCGACTATAATTAATTATTCAAAAGAAAATTAATTCATTCGGAAAAGCTTGCGGGGAATTATCAGTACGAATGGAAGAATCTGCATTTCGCGCAATCTAATTAGTAATTGGATAAGTTTGAAAAAAGCACGACAAAAACGGTTTACCTCCACAGCGTGGAAAACGAATAACTAATGCATCGGCAATTGATTGCATTGTAAACTACAGCCAAGAGGGAACGGTTTGTTTTCATTGGCAACTCTGAATAATTAAAGAAAGTCGATTCAAGTGTTAAGAAGTTTTTATACCCCCCAACGTTGTCTGGGAACTCGAAAATGATACAAACGAAAAATAAAATTGCTGCGACACTTTCTTATGAAAGGAAACTCACAAGGTCACGTACGCGACAGTTGTATTTCACCCCCTTTCCAAAAATTTGGAAGTGAGTCCGTATAATTTACGAACATTAGAATGAACGACGCGCCTTTTGTCATAGGCCGGAGATAGCGACGCGACGAACTTTACGCAGTCGGAAAACAACCCTCGCGAAAAGAAGACGTCCGAAAATCGCGCGCGCTTTTCGCCGATGGACGAAACGAAATCATGAATTTCACAGATTTTTTGTTTAACGGAACAAATGCGACCACGCTGCACGAATTTAGCGCAATCGAGCTGGTGCAGTTGTACTATACACCGATTCTCGTCTATTTGGGTACTATTGGAAATGCGCTATCGATGGTGGTGTTTTTCAAGACCAAGCTGAAGAAGCTCTCCTCGTCGTACTATTTGGCAAGTTTGGCGCTGAGTGATAGTGTTTTCTTGTTGTCGCTCTTCGTGGTCTGGTTAAATATGGTCGATGTCAACTGGTTCAACCAACATGGTGTTTGCCAGTTGATGGTTTACTTGACTGGAGCGTGCAGCTTTTTGAGCGTTTGGTTGGTGTTGGCGTTTACAGTTGAACGTTTCATCGCTGTACGCTACCCCTTACTAAGACAGTCCGTCTGTACGGTTTCGCGAGCAAAAATGATCATCTCAATTCTGGTAGTGTTATCGATATTAATATTTTCGCCCCTCCTGTTATTTGCACGCGTCCAGGTGGTGCCTCAGAAGACGACCGAATTGTGCACGATCGACTCAGATTTCGAAAATTTCGCAACCGTCTTTAATATAATCGACACGGCTGTCACGTTTGTGATTCCCGTTTTTGTAATCGTGATTTTAAACACTTGCATCAGCCGCACGATTTGGAAATTGGGCAGCGTACGCCGAAAGTTAACATATCGAGGCGCCCTTCCTGAGGTTCCAACGCACAGCAAGAGAGAAAGCACGAAAGGTTGCCGCGTAAAACCGTCTGTCCATCTGTCTCAGAATAAAATAACAAAAATGTTGTTAGTGGTGTCCACGGTATGCTTGTGCTTAAATTTCCCCAGCTATTTAATGAGAGTGCTCACATATTTGATCGAGGTAAGTTGTTGACGAATGACAAATTCTTTTGAAACATTTGTCCCAAAGATGATAGAAGCTGAGGCTATTGCAAATACAGAATACGCCAAAGTAAATAATTTACGACGGAAATAGAAACCTTTTATTGCCTCAAACGTCAATATTTCGTAAATAAACAAATCGGTGGATGATTCAGAGTAACTTGTTGCCAAAATTTGAAAATAAACAATATTATTTCGTAATCTATAAAATATGCCATTACATATTAAAAAAAAACTAAATAGCCTGCACTACACGCCTAGGAATCCACTTAAATGCTAAAAAATAATGAGTGGCTGAAGAGGTGGTTGAGCAGTAAGGGTGGTTTGGTATGGTACACTTCTTTTGTGAATTTAAAAAAGTAAATTAATCTCTCGCAATAAATCAAAGTTAATATTATTACAAGGCATAAGCGACCACCATAACCCATCAAAGTGTAATCCCTAGCGTATTGTCCGTTTTCCAGTTTGAGTGTAAATATCTCAATACCAATCTAAACCAATAAATACCCTATTCTATTCATTAATTGCATATTTTTTTTAAAAACCAAAGAAATATATCCTAACTGATTGTTTCAATTGGTGTAACCAAAGGTTCGGCCAATTTTGCAATTCTTCTACAAGAATTTAATGCAGTAAATCGTATACAGATAAACCAAGAAAATCATTCCGCCGACTTGTGCAAATTATTTAAGGCACTCAAGAGACTTTTATACATTCTGATACAGGGTGAAAATTTCGTCTGGAACACTGGACATATCTTCAAAACAGAATTTTTTTTAAGAAGCTTTCTGTAGTAATTTTCTGGTGGATATAAAGAAGGCAACAGGCAAATCTTATTTTATTTTCTGTAATGGCGATCGATTTCGGGCTTAATATTTATTCCCCATCATCAGGCCGTGCTGAAAAAGTACACATTGTGTATTTCTATAGTATCTAAAATTATGAAAAAATTGCTACCAATCTACGTACTTTGAATTTGTGGTCAAGGGGGGCAACTTCTAGTAAGAGAAAAACTCAAATTAAGGGTAATTTGTTAATTAATTTTATAATTTTACTAGTTTGATCGTGATTTTTGTTTTGTTATATTAAAAAAGATTCATTCTTTAATTGTATCTACCTCACGAAGAATAGTGCTTTCTATTAAAAAAGTAGCCCTCTTAATTCTGTAGACGCACGCCACTGTAAGTAATTTTTATAAATTTTTAATGATTTTTGATACAATAAATTGCTTTAACATAATAAGTAACAAAAGAATAACGGTTTTGTTTCAACGCAAACTAGTGAAATTATAAAATTAATAAAATTAATTTATTTTAATTACTTAATATAATAAGTTTTTTATGCTGCTATATATATGACGAAAACTAATAGTATTTAATAATAATTATAATAATAATTTAAAGTACGTAGATTGGTAGCAAATTTTTTATAATTTTGGATTCCCTCAACTTTCTTTAAAAAAATCTTGCTTTGAAGATATATCTAGTGTTCCGGACAAAATGTTCACCGTGCATCAAACAAAACATATTAACACTTTAACACAATTATCACTAGTTTTTTTTTACCTACAGCATCCAGCATTCATTATTAAGAAGTGAAAGGCTGAAAATTTTACTTTCTGCCCGTCCGTCCAGAATAGATTCTTTAATTCTATTTTCGGCAATCAGTGCCTTAGGTCTGCCTCTTGGCAGTTCGTATTTAATTACGTATTTATCAATAATATAATTATTTATGCACCAATTTCATTATAAAAACGTTGAAATGCATGATCTAGATGGCCAAATGTCAATGTGACAACGCGAATTTTCACAGATAAACAGTTTCATTTTTATACAAAACGTTATCAATTTGATCTTAAAATGGTTTTAGTGTATTTAGATTTGAAAAGCCACAGAAAACAATATCTCGTAAGATACCTAACGGTTTTTGGTTTCCCTCCCCCATGTGATTTTCTTTATGGTGCCCTTTTCAAGTCAGTTCACAATGGAATTTTGAAATCGGAGTGAAACTCGGCGCCCTTTGATACAGTGTCGCCGCTTTGGTTTGTCGATAAAATAAATCATAAAAGTAAAATATAGTAACGTAACATTCACTTATATTATGGGACATATTCTAGGTTTAGGCGGTTGCGTCGCCTCTCCTCGCGCATCCAGCGAACTGTACAGTGTCCAAGAAATGAAATCACAACCTGGAGAAATGAGAAACCATAAGAGCACAGTCGGTTAAATTAGAAAAAAATTGCGTATTTTAGGACTTAGTAAAATGATGTGTTAAAAATTCGGAAATTCCTTTCAGTTTCGAATATATTGTTCGTTTTTTTTTCTGGCGTATAAAAAGATATCAAAAAAATATCACTTCCTCATAGGAACTTTGTAAACTGTAGAAAATGGTGCCCACAGATATTCACTGCTACGTTTCGTCTTTGCAAACCATCATCAACTTACCATTTTATATGAACCGAAAAATAGTACAGAGTGGTTTAGATTGGACACTTTCTTTCCATTAAAAAAAAATGAGAAAATCGCTGACGCAAAACGAATTCCGCTATCTCTAATGGTTAGGCCGCTAGGGGGCGTTTCTGGAATTTAGTCGATTTTCTTGATACCCCATAACTTTCTTACTATTAATGATAATTGATTTTGGTAAAATCTTTCTTACAGCACTTTTTTATGTAGAATCCATCGCGATACATAGTTTTTATACAGAGGGTTTGGTTTTTCTTGTAGGATCCTAAACTACATTTTTTCATTAGCGTAAAATTACCTAAATTTTGGTATATCACTTGTTCTATTTATCTTAAATATTATTTGTAATACCATTCCATTTTATGCATTAAGATATTGTTATTGCAGAAATCTAGTTTCCATGGCGAACAACAAATGTTCGTTGTCGATTTCTCCACTCCTGCCATCTTTTGTTCGCAATAAAAACTTAGATGTCTGTAATAAAAACATTTAATGCATAAAAGGCAATATTGCAAATAATATTTCATATTCATACATGCATCAAAATTTATGCTCTTTTCAAAAACTACTTAAATAATAAACAATTTCTAACATTTTGGTGTAGTAGGCGTTCACCAAATGTCAAAATAATACAATGGCGGTTCCTTTAAATGACAATAAAGAATCATAATGTTGGATTCGTAATAAAAAATACTACTCAATACAGTATGTACTTCTTTTTCCGGTACATATAACATGTAAAGTTGATGATGGTTTGTTCAAAGACGAAACGTTGCGGTGAAAATGTGTGGACATCATTTTGTAGAGCTTAAAAAGTGCCTATGAGGAATTGTTATTTGTTTTTTGTTCTTTTCAAACAGGGTTAATTTAAGTTTTTTTCGAATATCTTCGGAACCGATCGGAATTTCCGGATTTTAAAAATATCATTATACTAAACCCTAAAATACGCAATTTTTTTTGTTTAACAGACTGTGTATCTCTTATGGTTTCCTATTGCCCATGCTGTGTATTCTTATCTTGAACACACTGCATGATCACCTAGCGGGATGACATATACTTTACAGCAAAAAAAATTTATAAAAATCGGTCGAGCCGTTTCGGAGGAGTTCGATCACAAACATTCCTTTTTCATATTCATATTCATACAGGTATATAGATTACATAAAAATGTCGCCCTTGTATAATGTTATTGTAAAAATACTTTTCTTTTTAATAGTGGAGGTCATAGAATTAATAATCACTGGTAATTCTATGGTGGAGATGGAATAAACAGTTCAAACCAGTGTACAATATGCCTATTATACAATCCAAAATTCTGCAACTGGCACTTTACCCCGAACGGTCCTTGTGAGAAAAAAACCTAAATAATAACATTTGTAGGAAATTTTATGTAGGTATTACAATTCTGAATTGAGAGTTAAGTAGCGAAAAAATTACTGCGACACTTTCAATAGATTCCGGCAGGCTAAATTAAAATAATGCAACATTAACATGCTAATCAACTTCGCGTCGGAAACACGAACCCTCGTATTATGCTTAACCTCTTTGCAAATTGCCAAGTAAATTAAATTTGTATTTCAGGAAAGTTGATCGAATAACGAGGTTATGTAAAGAAGTCAAGCGTCTCCAAGAAAAGTTCGAAACTGCACACGAGGAAAACGTTTGTAATATGTTGTTTCCTGTGGAGATATTGACAATACGCATTGAAGTTCGTTCAGCATCCAATTTCTAACAGTCACCTGAATTGGAATGTTGCGTTATGTTCGTCATTGGCTAAAAATATGATTTTGTTTATTTTACTGGTATTGATTTCCATCCCTAAAGCGATTGTAAACATTTTCTAAATACAATAATAATAATAGTACACACGGATTCATTTTCATCCGAATAAATGAATTGGTATATATAGACATATTATTAAAGCCTTTTCAAACACCACTGAACATAATAGATTGGCAACGAAGAAAATTAAATAAAATGATTCGGGAAAATAACGACAAAACGCTCATTCTTCTGATTCAGCAACGTCCAATTCAGACAATTAATAAAGGAAAATAATATAACTGAATTTTTTTCAACGATAGAGACCTGACTCTAGAGTTGATACTACAAGGGAATATCCAAAAAATAAAAATAAAGGTCTTGAGTAACATTTTACATGCATTTATCAGTATTTCCCAAAGGCCTATGCGCGCAATGTTTTTCAACTCTCGATCAATTGACACACGAGCGTAGCGAGTGTGTCAAACTTTGAACTCGAATTGAAAAACTCCACTTTCTTCTCTAGTTGTACAAATAACTATTACAAACACATAATTAAATCATAATCATTAAAAAAATCTTTAAAGTGCTAAATCAGGGCTATGGTGTGGCAGCAACATTAATCGATAACTTGAACTTTTGTTGTCTGCCCGAAGAACGTCATGCGGAATAAATTAATTTTCAAGTATCTAATTAAACACCTACTTATAACGTTGGTGTTGCGTTAGATCTTGCCTTTATGAGTACATACCTACAGCAAAAATGTAAAAATAACAATTAAAAGTACAAAAGCGCAATTTTCAAGCACTTCAATAAAACAATAATGTATATCTAAATAAAATGAATTATTCATTAAATCTTGAGTTACCTACGCTGCACATGTCTAAATATCGAAGGATGCATTAGTAAATAAAATGCTTCATGACGGAGAACCACGTCCAAAGAATTTTACACTTCACTATCGAATGAATGAATTCATTCAGTCGCTAACTCGCTACATCAAATTCTTAGACAGATAATTTTGACATGTGTCTGTATCCTGCTTTTATGCTTTGCTACGACCGATATTGCGGGCAAGAGATGTTAAGAGTCTGTACATTTCCGCAAGCGTCCTTAATGAGGCGTCTAAGGGGAGGATGAACGCATGGCGTCACTTTCTGTCGTGTAGCTAATGACACGCGATGAACTGTAATAGAATTGAAAAACACCCCTTATGCGATTGATTATTAGTTAATACCAGTCCCGTTGCAGTATGCATGTATTTGCTTATTTCCTACTGGAACATAATTTGTCACAATCGATCTAAGGGCCCCATATTGTCCAATTGTATTTTAAAGAGGTGCATCACCTCTTTAATTAAGCACCCACTCGCCTAGTCCAGCCTTAATTGGCAAAGGTTTGAGGTCGCTAAATCTTTCGGCTCTGGAGGTAAACGACGAGCGAATAGAAGAGCGGACACACAAAACGAGTTTGAGGGTTGAGTTTTTCTCGATCTCAAACTTCCTACTTGGATATGAATTTTTTATCACCCGCACGTTAGTAAAGGCGCTATTGCATTGGGATAAAAATAACCCTCCGTTTTTTTTAACGTTTTGAAGCACCAGGACTCCGAATCAAACAAAATCTCGATGATCTCGGTCCATCTGCACTCTCATTTCCAGCTAAAGGACTGAACCGATTGGGATCAAATTTGATACATATTGTTAGACATATAAAGAGCTGAAAAGCTTTTGGGCAGAATCGTACACGATAATTTTTTTAACCTCAAAATATGTGAAGAATTTCACAATTTTACGTCAATATCTCTCCTTAAATGGCCAAATACACATAAATATAAATAAATAATTACTTCCAATATCAAATCTACACATATTGGCGTCGTTTACTTAATAATACGTAAAATTTTACAATTATCAAATACATCAATGAAAAATCATTTCCCTTTTAATTTACCTTATTAAAGGAACCCAACTAAAGAGCGTTTAATTTTTTACAATAAGGACGCCTTTTGTTTAAACAGTGTTTCTTGAAATTGATGTCTTCCGACAGATACTAAAAAATGGATGTCTGTCTCTTCTGTACAACGGATACAGCTTAAATTACCCTATATCGACTGGAATGGGGATTGAGTTCTGGGCCGTCGGATGTCTTATAGTCCCATCGAAAATGGAAATAAAACAATAATAAACGGCAATTGCTAACAAAAACAAACAGTGATAGGTCCGTACGGACGAAATCTAGGTCGGTTATCTAAAAGAAAGTTCCCGGTTTTGTAAATTATGAATTATTTTAAATTACATTTCTATAAGACCCAACTGCACACGGTAAAAAATAGAAAAAATCAAATTCACAATCTTTGAAAAGCACTTTCATCCAATTGTAACCTTTAACACTATTTTCTCTTTTTACAGCTGAGAGTAATCGAAGACGTCAACATTCCACTATTTCTTACAGTGCAACATTGCTGCCTGCAACTATTTAATACGAACTTCGGAATTAACTTCGTTCTTTACTGCATAAGCGGTCAAAATTTCCGGAAGGCCATGCAGTCACTGTTTTGCAAAAGAAGACTCGGACGAACAGGAACCACGGCATTTACAGGTGGGTATTGTAAGCCGAAAAATGTGTACGCGGCCCTTCTACACAGCTTCGCAAAAGATGGTAACAGCGGTTAATGTTCAAGAACCCATAAGTAATATATACACGGTGTCCATGATAAAAATGTCTATCATGGTGATCTCCAAAACCATAGAAGATACGACGATGGTCAAATTAGGGAAAATTTGCGCAATTAAATAGTTATGTTGTAAAGAAAAACCAGAAAATTCCGATGCTTTCCGAAGATTGCCGATTTTGTTTTTATTTTTTTCTGGCGATATTTATTTAAATAGACGCGGAAAAACACTTTTTTATTTCCATTTTTTGAACTCTACAAGACATCGTTGGGAGACTTTAAATACAACGTTTCATTTCGGGGAAATCATCATCCACTGTATTTCTCCGAAACGAAACGTTGTATTGAAAATCTCTCAACGCTATCTTGTAGACCTCAAATAGTGGCAATGAGAAGCTGTTTTTAATTTTTTTTGTATCTGGTCAAATATCACCAGAAAAAAACTAAAAACGAAATCGGAAAATTTCGGTTTTTCTGGTATATCTTCGAAAGTAATCGGAATTACGCCTTATCTTGTACATAGTGTAGGTATACCATCTTATTTTGGTCATATTTAACTCGGTCTGTAGTACGCTTATTCAGGAGTATAAGCTGAGGTGAGTGAGGTGACCTTTTCTATTGAACATCTTGTTTCGCACCGTGTATCTAAATCGCCAACTTTCTTAAATTTAATTAATACGGAGAAATCCTATACGCTCTCGCTAGATGCTATAATGAGATCCAAACATAAGAAATTAATCAAATTGAAAATTTTAATTTGAAATTGAAGTATCTTAGGTGCCCTTCACGCTAAAATTGATATTCATATGCATCTCAATTTCGCAAACATAAGCCCTTTAAATTGTTGCGTACTTTTTGCTTCTTACATGTTTATTACAAGTTAAATTCTGATATTACATTTTCGCTTTGAACAAGAAGTTCGCGTAAAATTAAACCAACTGCCAATTAAATTCATGGATGCTTGCCAACCCACTTCTCATATTCTGAAGCGAAGGCGCCATTTTGAGATATACTATATCAAACGGACCTGGACATAACGTCAAATGTTGAAATGTAGGAATTTGGTACCACTTCCCGCTGGATGTGTACTTAAAAACCAGATAAAGTTCAGGCTGCTAAAAAATTCTTTTCTCGTCTCAAAATCCACTACAAGTCGAGTATTTACTCACGTATAACATTGCAGATAACCCACAATTTTTCACAAATCCGAATTTGCTTAAATAAACATTTCCACGATCGACGTACTCGAAATTTAGGAGGTCTCGCCACTTAATACGTTTTTTACTCGAAGTCATAATGCTCTTCTTTACAGCGACTGGAATAGATTTTATCAACTAATTTCGAGTTCTAGTACTTGAAATCGAAACGCGAATCTTCACAAATACTCGAAGATCTTTCTTGCAAATAATTGTTATATTTTATTATTTTACTTATACGAGTCGCTCCTTCTCTAAGAATTAAAATTCGCGTACCTAACGAAGTACGTGACCGTTCGCGAAAACCAGCTTAGCATTCAATTTCTAACGCACCCAAAATGGTACGTTTCGACTCCGAAATAATAAAAGCTGGGCCGTGACCTGCATAACACAGTGTTTATTAATCCGCCTCTATACTTCTGTTCTTTTTTTGTTTTGTATAGTCCCGTCTACTAATTAAATAGGTTGAAAGTTTATTTTAAATTTAAATCAATCCAGCCCCCAAGAGTGTTCCGGACTGCGGGAAAACCTAAAAGCTTCGACAGCGCGATGTAATGCCTTGAAAAACTTTTAAGACTCTAGAAGTCATGTAGTAGGCTTCTCCTCAACTCTAATAGCTTTCAAAAGCATTCTAGGGCATTTATGGAGATTACTGTAAGTAATTTTAAGAAGTTTTATTTGTCGACCACCTGAGTGTGGGGTAAATGTAACGGGCATTTGCTCTTTATTTCAGGTTTTACTTGATTATTTTTTGCGTAAGAGTTAATAAATTCTTTTGTCCTTGTCAATCAATTACTTGCGTGCTTATTCGAATCCATTTGACGATCCAAATAGAATTCTCATGTTTAGATTTTCTTTTATTTGTACCCGAAATTTATTTTAGGTAGATTTTTTGGAGTCATTGTTAGGATTTTTCAGTTAATTTTTAATTATTAAATATGCTCTCTATTAACACGAGACCAAAGAAAGATATTTAAAGCGAAACGGTAAAAAATAAATTAAACAAATATAGCAAACGAGCTCCTGGGTATGGCTATAGCATGTGCAAAACCAAATTTTAAACCTGATGTTAGTTTTGCTTTTATTTAAAGTGTATATGTATGAAATTTCATTTGAATGCCCCCATAAATAAGCTGCGCATGCGCAAAGCCAAATTTTGACACTGATGTTAAATTTTCTTTTATTCCAAGTGGTTATGTACCAAATTTCATTTAAATCCCCCTATAAATCAGAAAGTTTGCACTGCGCATGCGCAAAACGAAATTTTGAAACTGGCGTAAAATTTGGTTTTATTCCAAGTGCCTATGTATCAAATTTTATTTAATTGCCTCCATAAATAAGGAAGTTGGCACTGCGCATGCGCAAAACCAAATTTTTAAACTGGCGTTAAATTTGCTTTTATTCCAAGTGGGTATGTATGCAATTCGGTCTGTAAATGGTTGAGATGCGCAAAGGGCACTGTGAATGCTGATCGATTAGGTTCAACTTTTGGAATTGTGTTTTATATGGCTAAAGCTATGCGCATATTGAATTTCATGCAATTCGGTTCATAACTAACGGAGATGTCAAAAGGGCCTACTTTATTTTTTGGTCTACATTGCAAATTCACGAACTCCGATCTGCAAA
>NW_022170663.1:9463458-9566881 GCF_008802855.1 Photinus pyralis
ACGGTCGAAAAAATACTAAGCTCAATTCCATGGTACCAGGGCCTGGCTCAGACCTATGAGCGGAGCGGGGGTCGAGGCGCCAATATGACCGCTAACATTTAAAAGCACTGAATGTTTTTTTTTGTGATCGATGCTATGGTGCTATGCTATGGTCGGAGCGATGGTCGGCGCTCCGTTATGTCCGCCCACTTAGACCGCTCGGCCATCCTGACATGTACGAGGAAATGTTCAACGATAAAATGATAATATTATCTTTTATGGTTATTTATAGCACTCGCTGCAATGTGTAACTCAATAACAAGATTGGTTTATTGTTTTTAAATTTTATTACATTAGGACATTACAAGCGTGTATTTTATATTTCAATGCGGTTTAGGTAATCTACAATCCTCCTCATTCTCCCAAGTGTTTGTTCCTCACACTTTTCTCATGTTGCACCCAAATTCTCTCGTAAACTTCCCCAATTTCCCCTCTAGCTCTCGCAAAATCTTTATCCAGCTTCCTCTCAAGTTCAAGTTCTCTTCAAGTTAGATAAAGTTTTCTTCGAGTCGTTATCACTTTCATATTCCCCTCAAACTTCTCTCAATTTCGTCTTATATGTTTTTCAGTTTCCCTTAATTTAGCTTCTTAAATTTTAGTCATACTCCAGCTAGGATTTTCTCAATTCCTTCTACACCTCCATTAAGTCATCTTTTCAAGTGAAGCTCAGGTTCTTATAATCCTCTCATGCTAAAGAATTTCTCAATTAACTCCTAATCTGTTCCTTTAGCTCTCAAAATCTATCTTATTTTCGCTTCGAATTCTTAGTCTTACACTACCATTCCTAGTTAGCATCCTATTCTTCTCAAGCGGACCCAATGCTCAATGATCCCTCATGTTCACTTGAAACTGTCATCAAGTTTAGATAAAGGAATCTGGGAATTATTATTCGGTTTCTGCTTCCCAGTCGGCGCATACATAGTTTCAGGAAGGACTCCATATTCCAGAGAACAAACCGGAAGTATTGGAAGCATTTTCTGGTCCAAAATCGATACATTTTTCAATGCTTTACACTTGTTAAAATAGTTGAACTTCGTGTTCAACTGAACATATGAATATTACAGTTTAAAAAATAGTGTGTGTAATATTTTGGGGTTGAATCGAAAAAATGAAGAATATTTACCTAATAATCAAGAAAGTCCATATTTAAATTTTTCAATTTTTCCCTAATTTCGGCGAAGTCATCCAGTAGTGCATTGGCATAGATTTTCACAAGTTGATTGCCCTTAGAACAATTTCTCCAAAGGTAAAAGCAGTTCAGGTGGATCAGGGAACATGGAGTTTAAGGATGGAACAAGATGTTTCTGTTACAGTTTCAAAAATGTAAATATTGAACACTAATTACTAAAAAAAACTGTAAATATAGAATGCATGTTGCTACTTTTGATAGTCCTTAATTATTTGTATCAGTTAAGCAGACAAAATTAATCTATGAGCTTAATTCAACTTTAAAATCCATGGTCCCTGTCATGGATTTAAAGCTAAGCTCAGCTTAAATTTGTCAGTTATGTATCAGGTCCTGACGAGATATATACCTATTTAGAAATTTACACGACCATCATAAATAAGCACTTCAGATTACGAACAACAGGAAAGCATTATCTCATGTAGATAAGTTTCACCGTAGGCATCAAAATTTGCAATTGAATGTAAACACTTCACAGATACATTTCACAACCATACAGTTAGGTACAGGATTAGGTAGGTATAATATACAATTTCTGCGTAGAAAGCAGTATATACTTCTAGAGAAGGTGTTCTGGTGTCGTTATAAGGAACCCATTAAGTCACTCCTTACCACTTTCCATAAATGTTTCTTGGGGTTTTCGAGTGCATGATACTCTTTATCAAATTCTCATGGTTCTTTTGATTCCTTCGCTATCCGTTCTTCCTATTCTTCAGACTATACTATTTTCGCGTTTCTTCAGGCGTATTAATTCCTTAGCTATGCCATATTCTTCAGATCTATAAGGAATAATTTTGATTTTTCACATTTTTACAGTTACGGTTAGTAATTTCCCGAAATCGTCATGAAACCTTGATTTTCATACGTACTTTATGTCAGCAAATTTTAGTTACATGGCAGTAACACTTCTCTGCCTATTGTCCTGCCGCGTGTCACTTTATCAGACTCCTTTTCCTGCCACCTATCATATAGGTAATGGAGTCGTCATTACGCCTGCCATCACTGGCACATTGGTATTAATATGGGTGTAATCTAAAACTCGTCAGTAAGATGACACTACTTCACTCGAAAACTAGAGATGGGTCGATATTTCCTCGCCCGTAATACCCAACGTTGTTCCCTCGGAGGGTAAAATATCGATGTCTGTGTCGGGAAACGTGTCTGGTTCCTGACGACGCGTAAAGGCGTACTGTGAAGTAACAAAATTTTCGCGTAAGAAAGTAGATGTAGTGATAGTGAAAGAGGAGCCCATTGAGTACCCTTGTAATAAAATTTAAGAAAAAAATTTTTTCCACACAAGTTGCCCATTTTCAGGATTGAATCGAGAGGAAGATCATTTTCCAACCTAGAGGATGCTACCGCCGACCGCATACTTCCCGGCAGAAAGGAAACATCTGCTGCTGAAAAAGCCGTTTTTATCGAACGGGCCATAATGACCCTTGAAGCAGGTCCCTCTCTTCCTCTACAAGTAATAAACAGATGATTGAGCTTCTTATCGCCGAGAGCTTCCGAGTTCAATGTAAAGGGTCTAAGGCACGTTCCGATACACGTGACAACTTACTTACTATAATCAGATGGCCCAATTGTGAATCGAAGCCATCCGAGGAAACACAGAGGCACAAAAAAATGTCATCAAAATCCGTCCAGGCGTTTGAGAGGAGTTCAGTCAAATACACGGAAGAATGTTATGTATAAAGAAGATATTGTGGTGAAGAAGCCGCCCATATGTTAGGCAACTTATTCTTCTCCACTCCACCTGGTAACTTAACAAAATGAATTATTTATGAGATAACAGTAAAATATTAATTATCTGCATAGTAAATAATCATTTAATTTAATGTTTATTTAATGGCAACAAATAACAATTGTAAAAATATGCATGTAGATGACAACGCAAGATGACCTTATACAATTGCCTTTAATTTTAAACTGTCAAACAGGTTGTTAATCAATTATCGTGACTGAACATTTATAAATTAATTTCGCCAACAATAAAACTTCATCTACAACAACGCTTTTGCTCTATTTTCAAATTTACAGCACATTCCTGTGTATAAATTGACGTTCGTGATTAATGGTGGGCGGTGGTGACTTTTTTTGTTCCATTCCATTTTGTGCGGAAGCACACACTAATTTTTACGCCGATTAATTAATATCTTGAATAGTCGAGCGAGAAACATGCAATTAAGTTAAAGACGTCAACGAGTTGTAAGCAAATTTGACATTTGCATTTTCGAGATCGTGTAATTATCGAGCAGCTACACCTCTTTAATTCCATTCCTATACATGGAGATTATTACAATTTCAATTTGCGTAATTGTACCCAATCATTTCTATCGTTATTTATTAAGCGGAAAGAAAGTACATATATTAAAGATTCTGTTTCTATTACATTGGTAAATGTGAGAATTGGGTAATATAACGAAAATGCTCAATTATTTTTGGGAATGCGAATTGGAAAAGTCGCTAACGAGGTTGTAGATTGCGAAATTTGCTAAATTCACTTTTACTGGATAGATTATCACAGAGAACATCATCCACCCTAATAGCTGAAGTTTTAGAATTTCAAAGATGAGGTGGATGACTGAAGTTTGTTTTCTGGGGTCGAAAAGTACCTACAAATATGTTAAAGGTTTGATCTTCAGAAGGCCATTTCCGCCTGGGCTTCCGCAGGACGCCCTTTACAATTTTTGTATTTAACAACAAAAACCAGAACGAGAAATGTTCGCAATATTTTTATTGTCAACTGATTAGTATTTACAAATCAGTATTTTTTAAGCGTAACCGTATCAAACGTCCAGATCGTGCAAAAAGAAAACTACGAAAGTAGAAAAGTCGATTTTTCACTAAGTAGGAGAACTTATGCAAATTTCACAAACAAAGTTGTTTCGTAACGAAATGTACCAAGAGAAAACACTTGACGCATTATCTTCTTTATCCGGGTATGACATTCTTTCGAAATCAAAATAAACAATAAAGTATTATTAAGGGATTAGATAAAAATTTCAATATGAAGTGCTCAAGTTGCTCAAAAACGGTTTTATTTAATCGCTATCTCTAAAATGTTATACCCTCTGGTTGCATCTAGCCTTGTCAAGTCCCTACCTTGTGCTTGGCAGAGAAGTCCACTTTCGGCTCAAAATGGATCGCAATGGGTGCCGCAGAAATCAAGGTTGAGTAGACCTCATGCGATAAGAAGTAAAGAATGAAATTCAGATTTCCCCTGAACGTAAAGACGTAAAGTGCTCAAGAAGATAATGCTTCCACAGCCTCCGGATTGTTATTAAATGTGATGGAGAAGGATTGCATTGCTGCATTTTTGGTGGTAAATATCCCAAACGCCGAAGGGCGAAGGCGATAAAAATGACCTATGAAAATAAGCAGAAAGTAGTGCTTCAGGTGCTTGAAAATTGGTCACTCCTCCAAGAAATGCAAGAAAAAAGTCTGATGTGAGTCATGTAACCTCAATCGTTACCAAATTATGTGCTCACCCATCAACACGCAGTAGTCATCGAAGGAAGAGGATGTTATAGCGGAAGAGAAAGTACAACAGAATGTGAGTCATCATTATCCTCTTAAAAAATCTCCTAACTACGCAGGGAGTTATCTATATAATTTACAACCAGCCACTTTAGTTAACAATCAGCAAACTATAAAGTTCAGAAATGATCTAAAAGAGTTTCTAGTCAAAAACATCCTTTATTCATTTCAGGAATTTGTTACGGCGGCGGCGTGCTCTCAACTGTGATATTTGATATTTGATTTTTATATGTGATATTTGTACCTTTTTTTTAAATCTAAATTCTAGTCCAAATCTTATTTATATGTATGCATAATGTTTGTGATTTAAATGACGATGTCAATAATTCTTTTGAAATAATCGACAATAAATAAAATCAAATCAAATCAAAATCAAATATTTGAAAGTTAACATTGTTGATGAAACCGGGAAAGCAATCTCGCTTCGGAGACGTTGGAAGTTAACGCAGTTATACAGTGTGTCCCCGGATGGACTGAACAAGAGGGAAAAAATTTTTAATTTTAACTTTACGCAAAAATGTCATTCTTTATAAAAATGTTTGCTTGCCTCAAAACCACCTATTCTGAAATAAAAATCTAGATATTCCTTTTAGCAGCTGAGAAAATTACAAAAAACGCAAAATCTACAGCGGAAATTTTTCTAAGTTGCATGTTTTTGATTAAATCAGACTATCATTGTATCTTCCATGGCAACCTGATAAGCAAATCAAGTTAAAAAAGACACCTTAGAGCTTAAGAGAAACATTTTATTTTATTATATGTGGTATCCTCCAACCTCTACACACTTTTCAGCTCTACATACAAATTCTTTATAAACATTGTGGATCGTATCTTCATTGACAGAATTTACCGCTTCCGTGATTTTTGCCATGGAAGATACAATGATAGTCTGATTTAATCAAAAAATTTCCGTTGTAGATTTTGCGTTTTTTGTAATTTTCTCAGCTGCTAAAAGGAATATCTAGATTTTTATTTCAGAATAGGTGGTTTTGAGGCAAGCAAAAATTTTTATAAAGAATGACATTTTTGCGTAAAGTTAAAATTAAAATTTTTTTCCCNGAACGCGGTTATAAAATTGTGAAGTTATTGTATGGAAGAACTATCGCCCGTAGTCTGAATCCAGCGGACTTGCCTTCAAGAGGATGCACCCCTCATCAATTTATTGGATTCAGATGGTAAGAGGGTCGTGAGTGGTTGTCCCAAGCCCAACCTTTTATTAATTGGCCAGTCTCTGTTCTCAATTATAACGAAGAAGAAATTGAAGAAAAAATCACAATGCAACCTTGGGATAAGCTCAGAGAGTCAGATGATGGTATGGTGGAACCGTCATTTTAACGAATGACACGAGCTACGGGTGGATCTTACGATTTGTAAAACAAAAGATGTTTCGTTATCAATTCGTGAGTTACGAGAGGCGAAAGTGTTCGTGCTTAAGTCTTTTCAACAAGAAGCTTTCCGCGGTGTAACACATAAAACGAAACGTTTGACGTGAAGCGTCACCTCCGAAGACTCATTCGCGGGGAACTTCGACATTAAAGACAAGAAAGCTTTCATCTCGCCCATCTTGTTACCAAAAAGTCACCCACTTGTCACGACCATTAGAGATAGAACAATTCTTTAATCTTAAAAATTCCCAGAAATGCATTATCATTATTTAACAGAAAATAAAAAAAACATAACCTTGACTGTACGCTCGTATTGGGAACTTGATTTATGTTAAAACGTAACCAGACCCGCCAAAGAGTAGGGTACTCAAATAAAATTTTGAAGAACTTAATTAACAATTAAACAGCAAAGTCCACTCTAAATCTCCCAATTTCAAACACGTTTACACAGTAACATCTATTAATTTTATTAGAAGCTTTTTATTAGAATTTTATTTTATTAGAGCCCCAAAAAATATTTTAGCTTTTCACGCGCCTTTTAACCCCAATAAATATTTTTGAAATCTTCTTACGAAGCATTTAAGCGTTAAAGATTCCTCCATATATCCTGAAAACGGTCTTACCCTCATTGAAATATTCTTTAGAAACCCTTTTAAAACATACTTATGAGTTTCCATAGAAAGATTAGTGCGATTTTCTCTCTTCTATGGGCCCATGTAATAAGAACAAGTAGGTTTTGCGAACCAAACGGTTATTATTATTATTAAATCGATCAAGCTGTACGCTTTTTGCTTATGAAAAGTCCAAACAGAATTTTTGGAAATTGAAATCGTAACGAGCTTTTCGGCTGCAATTCCACTGACTGACTGAAATTGGAAAAGAAACTACCCGTAGACGCTTTTGGCATTTTAGTATGTTCTCTAACAGTAATATTCAAAATAATGTCGATTGAAAGCTACAATTTATTAACTATAAAATATTATTTATGTCTATATACACAATCTATTTAGAAACAGTACACCTTACGTCCATTCCAGCCTAATCGCGTAATTTTAAGGCCACTAAACTGTTCTTTTAGTTTCTATTACGTATAAAGACTAGAGAGGCCATTAAGCAAATTGTTATGAATGAAACTATACTTGTTATAACCGTTTGGCCATAAATTATCTTGCCTGGTTAATTTTTTTTAAAAGACCTCGTTGATAACTTCCTTTAGAAACGAACAAGGTGTGTCCCGAATTAGGAAAGCTATATTATAATCTACAACTGTCATTTCAATTTTGAAATCATCATATGATTCCGTTAACACATAAATCTAACGGTCATAATTTCATTTATTCACTACTAAAACTTTGTACCACAACTCTCGGTAGTGGTCGCATATGAATTGAGCGGGGTCTTTTAAAGAACAATAATCCATCCAGCATCCCTCGGGGTGTCAGAGGAATGAAACGCGTTGACTTTCCTTCCTTCGCTGGGGGTACGTCGGGCTCAGTTGCTGATGGTCTTGGTCCGTCGTTGAGTAAATCCTTCCTTCACTCACGGGAGCTACATCTGGCTCGACCGGCACCGACGTTGGGAAGGCGCGTGGAGAATACGTTGGTCTTGTAGAGGTGACTAGTCTTTTAGTCTTTTTGTTTGTGCCGCAATGGGCGTCCAAACATGTAGAAAAGTGCTCTGAGGGCGCATGAGAGCCTTCTGATCGGTGTTGGTGTTCTGGACCGGAAGATTTGTTCAACCCAGTACATCGGTAGAAGCGCTCATCTTCTGAATACGTCCTGCCCGCCGCCTTGAATGCCCCTGCCTGGACTGTCTGAGTCCGCCGCGTTGGAAGACTTCCACACTTCTTCTGAGGGTGGGTTTTTAGAAGAGAGGATACGTGGTCTTTCACCTAGATATACAGTATGTCTGTATGGGGGAGAGCCACTTTATTGCGGATTAGGGTTACGTATTCCAGGCTTCGGCGGGCCCGAGCGGCATAAGGCTCCCTTCATGGGAGTTACGTTATTAGCGTGAGTGCTTCCGGAACAAAGAGAGCCCGTCATAGCCAGCTGATGTGATAAGACTCTTGCAGACCCCCGTTTAGTTTCACGTATGAGAGTAGGGATTGCCCAGGGGAATACGTAACTGTGTGGCACATGAGGTCCTGGACGTGAGAAGATCCTCGGTTCTCGTTAACCCAGCTACTAACTGTTGCATGTTTGATTGTTGCTAAGTAAAATAATAAGAATAGTTAGGTACCTGAATGCAAGACAGGGGTGCTCCTTGTGTTTTTTGTGTAACCATGGAAACCATGTACTTCAATTAATGTGGAATAATTTGAATTAATGTGAATTAATTTGAATTAATGTGAATTAATGTGAATTAATTTGAATTAATGTGAATTAATTTGAATTAATGTGAATTAATTTGAATTAAAGTGAAACAATTCGTATTAACGTAAAATAATTTGAATTAACGTCAACTATTCTGAATTTGTTTGCATTTATATATCACTTCCAAGAAACACTAACTTTCGTAATTATGAGCCGATTTTGACGAAACTTTATGGGTGAATGACGTGAATTAACTTGAATTAACATGAATTTACGTGAATTATTTTAAATTAACGTGAATTAATTTGAATTTTTGGTGTACATGTGGTACTTGTTTCACCCTAGGACTAAAGGCAAATGGAGTCGATCATTTGCTATACCACACTTAATTTTCACGAGGAAATTTCATTTCGCCACAACTAGAAACAAACCAGAACCGAAAAGTGAAAAATTTTAAGAAGATTAAGTACAGTTGGAAGAAGTTGACGCCCCTACTACAACTGCACGATTCCAGAGAGCTTTCCAGCAGCCCCCGCAACGATTTCAACTTCAAGAATACTAAAATAAATAGATCCATAGAGTTCAAAACTGAAAAGTTTCCTGAGGAGGTTTTCTCTATAGGTTAGAGGCGAAGCAGTGTAAATTCCCGTGGCAATTATAATCTCTCCCTTCTCGATGATGGCCATTAATTGCGCACTAACTCACAATAATACTACCTTTAGTATCTAATTACGAAAGAATTTCATCGAGATACAGAAATGAAATCTGTGCAAAATAAAGAATCCCCGCAGCTCGGCCGTACTTTTAAAATACAGATACGAAAATAAATCTCGAACGATGTAATTATGTCCGGTCTTAATACTTCGCAATAATATAGAATTAGCAATAGGTAGGTTCAATTAATTAAAACTTTTTGCGAATTTTCATTTATAATTAGACGGTCATTGATAAAAACGCGTACATTAATAGCATAGTACCAATCCTGTATAAGTTGTTTTTTAACGTATTTTAAGATCGCGCACGTAATTTGATCTCGAATAAATATTACAAACTACTTATTACCTGTCAAAGCTGTTAATATCTGCCGGTCGCTTTAGGGTGAGTGCGATTTTATTATCCTTGAGGAGTCGCCTCGTAAATTTCTGCAATACTCTGTACAATATAATGTTCGGTACCTTGCGGGCGGAACGCAATTTATTTGATTTATCAATGTCTAATCTGGTCACGCTCAAGCGACATTAAGTGACACATCCAATTATTTATACATAACCGTTCATACATGTTTTAATTATTGTATTTGTTGTTAATTCTAAGATAATAGTGTGGTAAGTACTTTTTGATCAGCATGCCTATTTTCAATGAAAAAAAAATAATTTTTTGGGTGTTTTCTTTTCTTTGAGAAAACGATTTTTTTACCAAATAAAACTAGCATATCTAAAATGAGAAGCACAACACTTGGCTAGATTATTTGTTGAGTATGCAATTTTTCGTCCTTTGAACTAAATACAGGGTTTTACATTTAAGTATGTAAACCAAAATTGGGCGGTAAAAGGGATCATAGCAAGCACTTTTTCCAAATAAACTGAGGGAACGCTTCTTTTCGAAAACTCCTAAGTGGGGAATTCCGATTTCGACTAAATCTGGTATCTGAGGGTTTAGAACATGAAAATCCTGAGTTAGAAATTTAAAAAAATCCACTGCAATTCTTGGCCGGACAACTAAAATGGAGAGAATTCCATGAAATTTGTTGTGTACATACTTGATGAGTTAAGGAACAAAATTGCAGAGCTTTTTTTTAATCACTGTTTAAACAAAAGTTATACTCATTTGAAAATTGGTCCTTCGAGTTAGAAAGTATCCTCCTCCTACTAATGAGTCATAGAATTTCACACGTAGTTGAAAATTCAATTATATCCTCCATAAGGAAAGAAATAGTATTCAGACTCGAGCCAAACTAATTCGAGAACTCACAACATCCGATTGTTCTAACAAAAACAACAGATCTAAAGAAGATAAGTTACATCATTCTCCTTGGGAAAAATATTATGATTAGGCGAAATAACGAGTGTTTCAACCAATAGGCTACTTGGTCATAAAATTTCTCTTGACCATCTATTACCTATACGTATACCGTGAAGAAAAATGTATGAAGCGCAACTAGATGGTCGACATAATACAATTTTATTTGACCATAAAGTTTAGGGGAGTAATGGTGAGAGGAAGATCTTTGTTTCCGTTGCCGATTACTCGAAAGAAACCACAAAGGAAACCATTAAAATGGCATAGACCGATACTTGAGTGTTAAATTTCTGTAAGTATCGCTTCAAACAGAACCGCATCACATAAATTGCCGATTTTTTACTTGGGTGGTCCCACCAACAAGTGATCAGAATAAGATGGACTTAAAAACGTAATCTAAAGGTGTCGCGTGTTGGTTGAATCGTTTTTTTTTTAATTTTGTGTTCGTCTAAATACGAAATTGGAAACTACCAACAAGCACGCTTGCTACCCACACTGTGAGCAATACTTGTTCTAATAAGATCACAATTCTTTTGCAGTTGACAGGACGCCTACTTTTGCAAACAATAACGTACGCTAAAAACGCGACAGAATGTTTTACAGACATCCCCGTATTCCATCAACTAACGCCAATAAAAAGCAAACGCGGAATGCAAAATAAAATCATTTTTATGTCCGATTTTATGTGCCGCCAACGAGAATGGGTTTTATATAGGTTTCAAGCAAATTAAATGCAAGATACCGACAAAGAAGTTTAAATTGGAATTCATAATTTTATTTTGTAGGAAAAATCGGGCTCATAATATATTATTTTGTATTTATATTTTTTTACCATAAAGTTCATTTATTCAACTAATTCGTACTTAAAGGCGGTAACTTTTATACCACGTGTATAATTGGGGGATGAGAAATCAGGTTTGTTAAAGTTTCTTGAAGAATATTGAATTGTCTTGAAGATCTCGTCTTATTGTATGAGCTTCCTATAAGTCCATAAAATTTCCTACAAACTTTAAAATGTAAGCTGACGAACCGTTTGGGCAAAAGCGTTTGTTGAAAATCAGCGAATAAGTTTCTGCTATAGGTAAGTACGTGCTAAAACCTAACAGAAAAACCAAATTCTTGACAGAACAGCTTCCTCCCTAAAAGGGGATATTAAAAAAAACGTTTTTGACAGTCTTCCATCCTTTATGCCTAATATACACTGCGAAAAGTCATATTAATTTTCTGTAAGTGCCGCTTTATTACTAAACACTAACTTGTTCAAATTCCCACAGGAAAATTTTTCTTGACCACTTACTTGTAGGTAATTTGGATGTAATTATTTCTTAAACGATTAATTACTAATTACGGTCAATATTTTATTGGTACATCATTGAAAATTGGTTTGTTTTGGATTCCTTCTATTGTTTTGTGCATCTTTCTTGCTTTGTGCCATTTTTTTCTGTATTTTTTTTGTAAGAAAACCTGTCACAATTTTTTTAGGTGGTACACAGAAAAGTAAGGTCTTTCGAATACTTTAATAAATATTTTAGGTTGCTTTTTGAAAATAAAATTCGATGCCGTTGCGGCACTCTAAAGTTTCTTTTCAAAAATCCGTCAGTCATTATCCGTGTCCGTATGCCTAATACACATATCCAAAATTTGAACCCAATCCGTCGACCTTGGAAAAATGCCAACGTACTGTAACGGAAGTTTTTTAAATTTTTTAAGTTTTCGTAAATTTCAAATTATATTTGGATAGAAGTGCGTATGGAAAGATTTTAGTCAATTCAGATTTCTGCGAAGTTGTAGTTTCCAGTAAAGTTAGCAAAATTTTTTTTCCGGTGTAATGAAGTTTTAAATATCTAGAAATTTTAGATGAGTTATTGGGTTTGGACTTCCTATTTGGGTTAGTTAACGATTAGTACAGTAAACCAAGAAGTTCAGCCGCTAACTACTTCCAGAAGTCAATTATGTTGCCTAAGAGAACCTATCCGAAGCAGAATGTTGGTCATACTCATAATTAAGTTCATCCTCCACTAAATAGTACACCTCTTTAACTGGGTATAGGAAAAGAGTCAGTAATAGTCTAAAATTTGGTTCTTATTCCTTAACGAATTGAATAGCGTTTGAAAACACAGTATCTAATGGAGAGGTTGCTTTGTTATTACTGTTACTGATCTAGTTTTTTTGGAAATTCTTGTGGTAAAGTTAAGAGTTCGGAGATTTAGTAGTGGAATTGTAAGAATCAAGAAAGTAAGCATTTGGTAGAATTAAAGATTGTCCTTTTTGCGTATTTTCATAATGGGTTCTGGATGTCAGGAGATCATAATATATACCAAGGATTTGGATCACACCTAATTATCTTAATCAGGGCTACTTGATTGCAATTGCGAATACGGCATAAGTCATCCATCTTCGCGGAAATTTCGAGACATCCGACTGCTATCAAGATTAGACCTACATTCCATTCGAGCTAGGGTAATCTAAGAAGTATCCATTTTACAGAGGAAACTCATTCAATTTTATATACACCGGAAACCAACCGCTTCAGGTAACATTGTTTTAAGAAAGGACAAATTAAATTGCTTTGTTTGAATCCGTTTAACAACCTAAATCGTAACAGAAAAAAAGTTGTTCACTAATAATTTTAAAAAAAATAGTACAATTTTGCGTGATTATTAAAGGGCATCAATTTGTGTAGATTGGTACAGCAATTATGTGCAATGAATTTATTTAAAGCCCTAGGGATATAAATTATTTTCAAGTAATTTCTATAGAAATTCCATTCTTGTTTTTTATTTCGTAAAATTGTCCATGTCGGTGATTTCGAATTTATTAATTTAAAATTGGAGCGTCTAATAGGGACATGTTAAAGTAGTTTTCATTCCTTCATCATTATAAACAAGTTGTAAATCAGAATATGCATGATGAAGGCGCATTTTTGGTAATGCAGATCAGTATTTTATTAGCAAAGTTTCAAATTGTCGATCTCACGAGTAATCTAACTCAAAATAGACTGGAGCCTGCACATCTATACTATAGCAGACAGTTTTTAGTGAAAATTTGACGTTTTTAGCTATTGTAATTGCTGAGATCTCGGCCGGACAGCCAGCCAGCCAGACAGTCAGCCATAACGAATATAATAGCGTATTTCCTTTTTCAAAAATACTCTAAAAATTAGGGGCAAATATGAGAAAAACGTGGCCACGAAGTAAAAAGTTTGACAAAAGGCGAAATTGAAAGTGACGTTGTTTTATTTATGATGGAACCGGGCATGTATATTGTCTATTAACAAGGAAACCAAAAATCGGCCTAAAAAATATTTAAGTGTCAAGGAAAAATGGAATAGAGTTTTTCATTCCGAGTGTTACTGGATACTAAAAAATTATTTCACATAGCTAGCCGTTGGTCAAGTATTTTTCTAAAGAATTTTCGAGTTTACTTAAACAGTTTCAAGAAGGGAGGTTCAACCCACTTATATGCGCCTGGTGCATTTGGTGCTCAATAATCGAAAAATGACTCTCATTGGTTTTTCACATCAAGGTGTTTGGAATGTAATTGTTATGGCGCAATTGACAGAGTTATAGCATACGTGTACCGCACGATTTGAATTTCGGAGTAACCACGAAGCATGCAATTGGAAATCGAAAAACGGAAGAAGTTTGAGAATATAAAGGACCTTATTAAGAAGATAATGAATCGTAAGAATTTAAAGGAACGGAAGAAGTTGAATAATTCGAGGTATTCTAAAGAGACTGACTTTTATAAATCCGAACGACCCTGTGGATCTGGAGACTCTAAAAAATGGAGAACTGGACGATAGGAAAGAAGATTCGAAAAATTGAAAGATTATGATCCGAAGAGTCTATGCAAACTGAAGAATCGGACCAATCTGAAAGGATTGAAAAAATGTATAAAAATATAAAAAACTTCCAAGACATTAAAAGGATTCAACATAGACTACATAGGATACTCGTATTATTATATTATGGATCCTACGAATATAAAAAATCAGCAGAAGGCGAGAAATGAAGCAATTCGCAGAACCATAAGAATCTAAAGAATTTGAAGAAACTGAAAAATTGGAAGAAACAGAAAATTTGAAAAGAAACAATCCAAAAGTACTTAGTACCTAATTTGGTAGATGTCATGGATCTAATGAATTTCAGAAACTAAAAGATCGAGTAAGAAGTCGAAGAATTGTAAATATCCAAAGAAATGATAAATATTGAATATTCCAAAGCATCTAAGATCTAATACATTTCAACAAACTGAATAATCTAAGGTGATACGCAAAACAAAAGAAAATAAATGCCACTAAAGGATCAGAAGAATCATAAAACACCGAAGGACGAAAGAAATCCAAATACTTTAGCGAATCCGAAGCTTCGGAAGAATTTGAAGGCTCCCCAAGGAACTTTAACAGAAACTAAGGATGCATAGGTAATCCGAAGTTATATTTCTGAACTTTTGGCTTTAGTTCGGTTATGAGCATATTGATGAAATGTGAAAGTGAAAGTTTCTACCACCTTAGAAAGTGAAAGGCAACTTTCACACCCCCAACCAATCAAAAGCGAGAGCAACCCTTAATGTACATCTCTCTAGAACGTATAAAACCCTTTCACACCCCACACCTTTCATTAGTTGCAGTTGCGTTGCGGTGCAGAATGTTTTCGTTGATAGCTTTCTCGTTACCTGCCCTCTGTGTGCTTCCAGTAGAAATGTTGGCTGAAACCTTTCGGTAAGTTGCATATTCTTCATTGTAATATATTTTTCTGACTGTATTTTATACGTTGCAGGTATTTGGACGACAAGTCGTTGCTGAATGCGGCTTTGGCTAGCAAGTATTTCATGAAGATTTGCAAGGGAGATCCAGTCCTACGTCGCAGAATTCGAAAGCGCATTATTGAAGAGAGGAAAATGTGGAGGGAGGCAGTTACAAACGCAAAAATGGGTGTCGATGTTATGCGCGAAGAAACCCCTCAACCGTTTGCTAGAAATGTTAAAAAAGTCGTAAAAATACGCCAGTTGCATATTAGAAGACATGCGGAACTGAACAGTTTAGAACAGACGGCGATGCCATTTGATCTAGGAGTTGTCGGTTCAAGGAGTAATGGTGGGGGAAAGTTAAAGACCAGGAAAAATCACAAGGTCCGGGCTGAACCATACAACGCCATTAGATGTTAATGTAATTACATTTTGTCGCAATTAGCAATAACTGAAAATGTACTATGTTTATTTTTTATACTGTTATGACAAAAATGTAAAATTTGCAACTACAATAAATTACAAAGTATCAATTTGTTCTTAATGGTCTTCAGTGCCTTGTTTGCCGTTTGCGAATTGTTTTCCCGCCTATTTAATCGCAAATGATTCTGTGTTCTTCTATCGTTCGGTATGGTTCGGAAACTTGGAGATTGAAAAAGTCTGATCGAAAAAGTACGAATTGTTTTGGATTCTACGCACCAAAATTAATAAGACAAAGTGTTTTCCCGACAAATTTTGGTGTAGTCGATTTTTGGTAAAAAAGGAAGCCTTTTTTGAGGCCCAACCAAAAAATTGTCTCAGATCGACCCGGAAAAAAATTTTCTTATAGAATGTGGCCCGTAGAATCCATAATTTCAAACAGTTCCAAGATTGGGCTACTAGTTCAAAAGTTACACCCCTTTGATTTTTTTTTCGAAATTCGTTTCTAGTCTATAACTTTTTATTGAGAAGTCTGATGGAAAAAGTACGAATTGTTTTGGATTCTACGCACCAAAATTAATGTGAAAAAGTGTTTTCCCGAGAAATTTTGGTGCAGTCAATTTTTGGTAAAAAAAGGAAGGTTATACACTGCCTTTTTTTGAGACCCGACAAAAAATTGTCTCAGATCAACCCGGAAAAAACATTTTCTTATAGACTGTGGCCTGTAGAATCCATAATTTCAAACAGTTCCAAGATTGGACTACTAGATCAAAAGTTACAGCCCTTTGAATTTTTTTTCTAAATTGGTTTCTAGCCTATAAATTTTTATTGAGAAGTCTGATCGAAAAAGTACGAATTGTTCTAGATTCTACGCACCAAAATTAATGTCAAAAAGTGTTTTCCCGAGAAATTTTGGTGCAGTCAATTTTTGGTAAAAAAGGAAGGTTTATACACTGCCTTTTTTTGAGGCCCGACAAAAAATTGTCTCAGATCAACCCGGAAAAAAACATTTTCTAATAGACTGTGGCCTGTAGAATCCATAATTTCAAACAGTTCCAAGATTCGACTACTAGATCAAAAGTTACAGCCCTTTGAATTTTTTTTCTAAATTGGTTTCTAGTCTTATAACCTTTGAATTGAGAAGTCTGATCGAAAAAGTACGAATTGTTTTGGATTCTACGCACCAAAATTAATAAGAAAAAGTGTTTTCCCGAGAAATTTTGGTGTAGTCGATTTTTGGTAAAAAAGGAAGGTTATACACTGCCTTTTTTTGAGCCCCGAACAAAAAAATTGTCTCAGATCGACCCGGAAAAAAATTTTCTTATAGAATGTGGCCTGTAGAATCCATAATTTCAAACAGTTCCAAGATTGGGCTACTAGTTCGAAAGTTACAGCTCTTTGAATTTTTTTTCAAAATTTGTTTCTAGTCTTATAACCTTTGAATGAGAAGTCTCATCGAAAAAGTACGAATTGTTTTGGATTCTACGCACCAAAAATAATAAGAAAAAGTGTTTTCCCGAGAAATTTTGGTGTAGTCGATTTTTGGTAAAAAAGGAAGGTTATACACTGCCTTTTTTTGAGCCCGAAAAAAAATTGTCTCAGATCGACCGGAAAAAAATTTTCTTATAGAATGTGCCTGTAGAATCCATAATTTCAAACAGTTCCAAGATTGGGTTACTAGTTTGAAAGTTACAGCTCTTTGAATTTTTTTTCGAAATTTGTTTCTAGTCTATAACCTTTGATTGAGAAGTCTGATGGAAAAAGTACGAATTGTTTTGGATTCTACGCACCAAAATTAATATGAGAAAGTGTTTTCCCGGGAAATTTTGGGGCAGTCGATTTTTGGAAAAAAAGGAAGGTTATACACTGCCTTTTTTTGAGGCCCAACAAAAAAATTGTCTCAGCTCGACCCGGAAAAAAATTCTTATAGAATGTGGCCTGTAGAATCCATGATTTTAAAGTTCCAAGATTGGGCTATTAAATCAAAAGTTACAGCCCTTTGAATTTTTTTTCAAAATTGGTTTCTAGTCTATAAATTTTTATTGAGAAGTCTGATCGAAAAAGTACGAATTGTTTTGGATTCTACGCACGAAAATTAATAAGCCAAAGTGTTTTCCCGAGAAATTTTGGTGCAGTCGATTTTTTGTAAAGAAGGAAGGTTATACATTGCCTTTTTTTGAGGTCCGACAAAAAAATTGTTTCAGATCGACCCGGAAAAAATTTTCTTATAGAATGTGGCTTCTAGAATCCATAATTTCAAACAGTTCCAAGAGTGGGCTACTTGTTCGAAAGTTACAGCCCTTTGAATTTTCTTTCGAAATTGGTTTCTAGTCTATAAATTTTTATTGAGAAGTCTGATGGAAAAAGTACGAATTGTTTTGGATTCTACGCACGAAAATTAATAAGAAAAAGTGTTTTCCCGAGAAATTTTGGAGTAGTCGATTTTTTGGTAAAAAGCGAGGTAAAAGGGAAGGTTAAGTATTCAAATACTATGCGTAGTATTCGAATACTTCTCAAAGTATTCAAATACTATGCGTAGTATTCGAATACTTCTCAAAGTATTCAAATACCTTGCGAAGTATTCGAATACTTTACGAAGTATCCAAATACTTTGCGAAGTATTCGAATACTAAATATTTGTGAAAGTATTTGAGTTACAAATACAAATACTGCTTCCACAAAAGTTAATTACAAAGTATTTGATTACTTTAATGAATTTGAATACTAAAAAGTATTTACAAAATCGAATACTGCCCAGCTCTGCCCTTAGAATAGGTTTGGAATAGTAAATGAAAATAAATGCATTTATTAATAAAAACACAAACAAAATAATATTTCATGAATGTAACTGACAAGATCCACATCTTTTCTAATTCCCAAATCTAAAAAATATTCTTACAGTCAAACACACGCGGAGTTTATCAAAAAGTATAGCACTCTCAATTCTCTACCTTAAAAGTAATCCAAGTCTTTAATTATAATTTCAAAACGTTGAACCTAAATTCCTAATTTCAGACCCTACAATTTGGAAGTACATTAACTATACATACATTACGCCAACATCTTCATGGCAACAAATCACATTACTCTAAGATAAGTAGGTATCACTTTATAAATATTCTAAGTACTCATAATTTCCTCTTAGGAAAGCATTTCCTAGGCATTCCATCATGACTAAATTACCCTGCATACAATTTCAACGTCAAATAAATTAATTCAGTGGATAGTATTAAACGTACACCTCCCCTCTTTTTGCGGAACCTGTATTGTTTTGGGACGCTATCGAAGTCTTCCTGCTTCGATTGTCTTCGTGCGATATGAAGGAGGTGATCGAACTTGGGGAGGACATGCTGGGAAGTAGGCTGACTAAGTCGCCCTTGTTGATGACCTCCTCGTGGTCTTCATACTCGTTCGATTTCTTTGAGGCAATTGAGGCCGTCGTGTTTGACGCGTGTGAGGTTTTGCTTTCCTTTGACGCGTGTGAGACGTCGGACGCCGCGGATGCCTCGCTGCTTCGACTGCTGATGTTTCTTTCCGTCTCGTCGTCTAGTGTGTGCAGCTCTGTGAGTGCGACGTGGTGCTGTACTGGTGGTGTGTGGGTGGGTGGGTGAAACGCGCGCACGAATATGGGACTTTTGGGTTGTATATTTACGTTGGTGGTGGTTAGCAGTGGACTAGCTGCGTTGGACGTTAGCCCGAGGGATGTAAGTTGACTGACTGTCATAGGGAGACTAACGGGGGTGGTTAATACTGGACCTAGTCCAGGAGACAAAACCGCCTGGGCAAGCGCCGCTGTGCCTGGCTGGCCCGCGTGGAGAGTATTGTTTACAGAGCCGGTACCGTCTAGTTCCTGAATAGGAGACAGCACCACCTGAAGGACGGGCATCTCTCCAGTATATGGAGAGGATAAATGATGAGGAACTAGTGCCACGCTTGGAGGCATCTGGTTTTGTAGTGTTGGGGCGGAAATAAAGCGACTTTCTTTGTCGATTACTTCCTTGGTTACATCCGGCGTCGGTATCCTTGGTCTGTTTTTGACATTAATCGGGCCAGTTCCACCATTCAGCTTTCCTCCCCCTGAAATGAGAAGATTAACGATCTTGCGCAATTGTCACGTCAATTACCTTGTTTCGCGAGCTTCTGGGTTCTACTTGATCTTCGACCGACAAGTCGATCATAAATCGACATCTTTTGCGGAGGAACCTGTCCGGGCAATTGTCCAGTTTCCGGACTGGCGTATACGGAATTGCCACGATGACGCGCGAACAGACCTCCAGACGAATACGCGGTCGACATAGATCGCACCGACGCTCGCGTCTTCGAAATCTGCCGACTAAACCAATTCGAGTTTTTACGCCTCTCTACAATTGGAGTGTCGACGCTCTCCTAAAAGATACACAATTACACGACGCCACCTTTTTAAAATACAGTCCTTACATAATCGGCGTACGCATCATCGACCATTATCTTCCTATGGGGAGTCACCAAATTAGCGTACATTGCGTCCGCTGACTTTACTTTATATTTCTCAGCGGATCCCTTCGGTTCTTCTCTGCGGTAATGTTCCGACGCTACGGTGTAGGGTAACTCTTTGGGCACCACCTCGTCCCAATACTGATCTTTGAGGAGTTCTGGGTGTTCTTCGTGCATTTCGTCTACAATCATATAGCCAGCCTGTAAAGAAACGCCATTTTTTAATTGGTAGTCTCAATTTTGATTCTCCTGGAAAATTAATGTGACGTTCGGGATCTTAGGCACTTTATTTTTAAACGTATGTCCACCAATTAGTTACACTTCACCCCGCCTTGTGTAAGTGGAGGATTCAGGGGTGGTTTACACCCTTAATATTTCTACAAAACAGTTTACCTACCTACTCTGAGAGTGTGTAAGAGACATACTTCTAGGACCTTCTAAGACCTAAAGTGTTCTAATAAAGACTTCAAAAATCTACAAAAATCAGTCTTTCAAGAACTTTAAAATCAATGCAAGTTGTGGCCCTCCAAAAAAATTTAACGACGTTGCCGTTTATTAGCCTTTCAGATTTTTCAAAGCTCTTTCAGTATTCTACAGTTTTTCAGGACCTTTAATAGCACTTAATAATCTTTAAAGAACTTTCGAAAACTTTCAAGATGCACCACGGGGCTGTTAGACTTTGAAAGCTTTCAAGAGGTTTCGAAAGTCTGCAACATACTTCAAAAACCAACAAGTGGAGTCCATTGTAATCTTCTTGTCGAGGTCTTTCACAGCTTTTAAAGCCAACATTAACCTTAAAAAGCCTTTAATACCATTTAAAAGTCTTCAAGAAACTTTTAATAAACTTTAAGAAGCTTAAGACTGTTTAAGAATCACAAAATGTATTCTCTCCAAGCTTTTAATAGCAAGGGCGACTTTCTAGTTGCCTTAAGAGCCTTTTTTAAGGATAATTAAAAGTATTTAAGAGCCTTTTAGTGTCGTGAACAATTACTAAGAGCCAAGAAAAACTTCTTCTTCATTTCATTGCGCTAGTGCATGGTGGAGTTGGGTTGGAAAGGTACCTTCTTTTTGGGGGTTTCCTTCTACACTTTTTCGGCAAGGGGGTCAAAATTTGGGCTTTTGTGTCGTTTTTAGTCAGGGAGGGGGGTTTCTTTATTTTGGGGATTTTGGTGCTGCATCACTTGAAACTGTAGGGTTTCTTTCTTCTGGGTGGGCACTGGATTTGGTTTTCTTGGGGGTGACTAGTAGTTGGATTGGGTTGTAGGAAAGGGGTTGCTATTGTCATGATACCCGACGGCGCGAGATTCCATCTTTACGCGAGGGCATGTCAATACCCGATTTTGCATACCTTTTCGGCTGCTGGAGAACCTGGGAAAATTCTTTGAAGGTGAAATTCTTTGGGGGGGGGGGGTTTACACTGGAGTGGGAGCGATTGTAAAACTATACAATGGATTTTAGGGGTCCTGTACAAATGTTGAAGAACTCTACCACTTTACAAGACATGGTTTTTAAAATGGTTAGGGTCTTCTAGGGGCTAGACACCAGAAACAGAGCTAAGACCATTAAGATGTCGTTAAAATTTAACAAGAAGAAAATTTGTCGTAGATCTACCAGTAAAACACGGTTTTTAAGTAATTTTGGCCTGTAGAATTCAAGTAATTAATACCCATCACGATTTGCCTACCATAAACTTTCAATTCGAAGCCTATATGACATAAAGGATCTGCAAGTTGTTAAAAATCCTGAAGACACCAGCTTTAAGCAATGTTTATTAATCTTTAAGAGTCTTTCTAAGACCTTCCAAGAGATTTTTGGAGGCTTTCTCAATCACGGTCTCTATGAATCCACAATGCAATGTTTTTAATACTGCAAAGCTCTTCTAAGGTCATTGAAAATAAATCCTCACGCTTTAAATGTGTTTAAGAGACATTGAAGAGTCTTTAAAAGCTTTTGAGCACCTGAAACTCTTCAAGAGTCGCAAATAGTTTACAACTCCTTCCAAGAGTCTCCATGAGCCTGCCAAAGGCTTTTAAAGTTCTGTCAAAAGTTTTTAAGGGTTTTTAAGAAGTTGTAAGAATCGACCTTTTTAGGGTATGTAATCATGCATAAATATTTAAGGGCCTCCATAAGTCTCTCGAAGTCTCCCGACAGTGTCTAAGACTTTTCGAACACCTTCAAAAGCCCATAAGGGTTGTTTTAGAGTTGCAGACAACAGACCTTAAGAAACGTGCCCTGAAGAGGTACTGTTACAATCTTTTCCTTAACAAACGGACCTCCCGCAAAACTGGTAACTGCTTTTCTTTCGTGTTAGCATGTTCAATGGTGCATTTATAAGGGAGAAATTTGGGATAAATCTCCGATACCAAGAACACATGCTTACTATCCGGCGAACTTTATGGAAATCAGATCTTGAATTTTTAGGATCGCATTAACCCTTTCAGGGTCCACTAAAAGACCTTTGCCATTCACCAGGTACCTCGGGTATCGAAGTTATGGCGTGCAAAAGCAACATTTCTCTTTACTGAGGGTTAGTCCGGCATTAAAGAGTCTAACAAGCACTTTACTTAAGATGTTTGAATGTTGATCAAAGTAAAGACATGTGGCTCTAAATCACCTCCAATGACACGACCTATAAAACACTATCATGTGACCGGGACGTTGTGTGTCCCAAATGGCATTCGCTTAAATTGAAAGAGTGCAGATTTGATGTCCAGTGTGGTAAAAAATCGTGCAAACACGCAGTTTCTCTATGGTATCGCTAGCGTATGGAAGAGGATATGCGTCGTGCTCACTAACTTTACCTTACGAAAGTCAACGCAGAATCTCGGAATTTTACTCCCTCGCTCAGTTAGTAAATATTCCTCGAGAATAATAGCTATCAGTATTGACTCGTGATATAATCTACTATTAAAGCTCTTAAAAATTGCTAGTAATCTTAAAGAGTTTCCAAATTTTTTGTTTGTGTACTTTTTAAAAATCTTTAACAGCCTTTATATCTTGAAGGGCATGAAGGGGCTTTTATGAATACATAAAACAACAGTTTCTAGGGATTTAAAAGTCATTAAATATCATCATCAGTCTAAAGGCACGATATTTTCTAGTGCGATGTAAGAACCGAGACATGGATGCTACGTCCTAGACACCAGCTAAATGGGAGTAAATTTTAATAAGGATTCAGGGTAAGCTCATATGGTATTTTGGGTTTTTTTCTACTCTACTCGAATCGATTTTAGGTATTTCTCATCGTACTCGTGCAATAAATGCCCATTGCCTGAAATTGGGCCACTAATAAAAAACCACAAGGTTTTCTCCAACATTCCAAAGGCATTCGATTCAATCTACAGCGAAACTGCTCCACGACCTACGCCAAGTAGATCTTTGCTAATTATTTTGTAAGCCTGTTGCCTACTGATTTGTAAAACGTGTATATAGACCCAGTACACCAGTATGGAATAGGAAATGCAGTCTAGTTATCCTTCAAAGTGTTACTTACGGTAATAATTATTTATAAAAAAAACAACATAATCGGTTTTGAGGATTCAATTGAAGGAGCAGCAGCTTGGAAAAAGGGAAAACCGAGAACTACCCTATTATAATAATACTAACACACCATATAATGCAGGCTATTATCTTTGGGTGCGATAGAGCACCAGTTTAATTTGAAATAATTGAAATAATGATGCAAAAACTGGCGGATGTACGAATCACCATATTAAAAATTCTTTACCATCGTTCCACGATTGGATGCGTCCAACTTATGGAAGAGAAATGCATACTGCACGTTACACGATACTCACCTTGATATGTCGATCAATCATCCAGTTCAGCTCAAAGTCGTCGTCGTCCTCGCCGAAAGGATTGATCAATACCTCAGCCACCTTCAACCATCCGACGTAAAAGCAAAACTGCAAGACGGTGAAGAACGGAAAGTACATATCGGGCGATTCGATCTTCTCATGCAAATTTGGCGCGTCTGGTATAAACTGTCGTCCCATCAGCGCAGCGATGAAGTACGCGTACAACGTTAACGTTACAACCTGAGAATGAAAGATTTTTTTGTTAACAGTTTATTGGGCGCTAAAAGAAATTTACATAAAAGTTCTACTTATCGATAGACTATCCCACGATCACCAATTCGTGAGACCGGTTAGGATAGAACCCGCTTACCTTGACTCTCGTCGATTTCCTTAGAAAAAACTGTATGGTTTTTGTGTATTTTCCTTACTGTTAGTAGGTTCTTTGCGGGATCGTCTCACCATAATGAGATTTTCATTAAAAATTGATTGGGAAATCGAACGATGAGACAGAGATTCAGACTTATGCGCCTCAAGTCAAGGTAATGGGATGTGAAATAAAAAAAAGGGATACCAAGTGTAATGACAGAATTTCATGCTTGTAATTGGGTACTTAAAGTTTTACGTTTCCGCATGCCTTAAAATAAATTGTTGTTGTTTTTGTGCAAATCTCAGTTCTTCTTTGTTCACTCAATGAGATCTCCGGTACACAAAACGTTAAATTAAACTCCTACTTAGAATGCGCCATATAGCACCGATATAAATTTTGAATTTAAATTACTAAGGAGGTATTTGGGTTTACATGTGGAAGATCTTCCATTCGATTCCTTTATTAACTATTCTCTGGCTCTATAAGTGATTAGGCCCTTTTACTCCTTGTAGGTAATTCAGTAACCTGCATTATGTTTTTGATTACTTAAGTTGCTGTTGGCCCTTCTCTTCGAAAATAATACGTACCCGTACCTCTTACTAATCCACTTATTAGTATGACTTTGACAATTTCTTGATTCGTTTGTGGGCCTTGATATTGCATCATATGAATGTCATTTAGTTTTTTGTACTCCCGAAAGGTGGAGATCGACGTCTGAGTGTCTTCTGCCGAAAAGTTTTAGGATCAATCAAACAATTTTTATTATTATCATTTGGTTCTTACAATAAATCAACTACAAACAAAAACTAAAATTTTTGTGTTTCTTCCTTTTTTCTGAAATCATCCTGATCCATTCCTCTCCTCTTCACTCTTGCTTTCGCTTGCTCTTTCCATTGCTTTACATTCCCTTAGCATGTGCGTCTTCCGCTTTCTCTCCACAAATTCTGCATTTTCTTTTTTTCTCTAGTTCCCCTTCCATTTCTCCTCGTTTCCTCATCTAAACCTCGCTATTATCTTGATATTTTTTCTTCCCACCCTTTAGGTATTTCGGCAACCACTCCCGTATCACGTTCTTGTACCTACTGTTTCCTCGTGAGCTCTCTATTTCACCCTCCGTTGCTGTACTTTTGTATTATGTCAGTTCATCTTCCATCCTTTCCCCTATTTGTCTCCTTCTTTGGGCCTTCGCCCACCCGTATCATTCCTTTCATAATTTTTTTCTTTTTTCTTCCAGAATTCCTTTTGTGTTTATCCTTGTTCACAAGCTTTTCACTAATTCATTTTCTCTTTCACTCCTTTCGTCCAATCTTACCGCCCTGCGTCCCGACGCTATTCTTCCTTCTCCATTTTTGTTGGTTCCTTTAATACCTATGTAATTTGGTGTCCTTCCGTTTAGACCGACCCCCCCATATCACCGTTCCGTACATAAGCACCCTTACCAACACAAAAATGTATTTACCTATTCTGAATTTCTTCTTTTCTATGCCCCACACCTGTCTCATCGCCACTTAGTTTTCTTTATCTGGTACATCTAAATTCTCTTACTCTTTTATTCTACCCCCCTCCCCCTTCCAAAGTGTCATCATTTTCGATTTTTAAACATTTAATTCCATCCCTTTCCTTTCCCTGTCTTCCTCTGTTGCCGAAAAATGTATTATCATTAATTTCAGTTTCTCCCTTATCAATAGGTATTGTATAGTTGTCTTGAGCATGTCAAAAGTTTCGCTCACATATTTATCGAAGTTTAGCAGTTTTGCTCGTTCAAACCACTCATTCTAAATTCCGCCAAACGAAAAAAATACACAACAACCGATAATTATATTGGAATCAACAAACTGCCTTATAATCAGTTGATCGGTACGAAGATGGAGGCAAGTGGATTTTCGTGGAAATAACTCAATTCATACAATCTACGTATTTTTAGAATAGGCCTCGTATAACTCTTACTTTTGATATGTTTCGAAAATTTTGGTTTCATACTTAGATAGGTAACGCAAACAACTGGAATTTTAGAAGACCATAAAAAACTTGTCGCAATGAAAATAATTCATGAAAATTGTCCATCAACAAAAGCCGTTTCCTGGAAAATTCACACCCATAAATCTGGGATATAATTCTGCGGAATTTTAGAACATTGGTCTCAGTAGTATTTGCTAAAAACTCGCTCTTGAATATTCGGTTCTGAAAGAAAATTCGCTTAAAAAAATTTCTCTTCAGAATATTCGAATCTCTGGTCCAAACTTACTCCAATGAAAAATTCACTTTCCACAAAACTTCCAAGGGGACTTCCATATTTACTTGAAGGGCGAATTTTTTTAAGGCGGATTTCCTTAGACATTTTCGACCTGCATTATGAATTTTCATGAGGAGGAAATATTTCTCATTCTCACAATATTCCCGTTCATAAAATCTTGATTGCAAACATACGACCATTTTTAAGGGTGATAAATAATTAATGACATATAATTGATGACATAAATCTCTTTACTATGAATTCTTTCATGTTTAAGGAGAGTTTTTTATGAAGGATTTAATAAATGAATTAGGTTTTGGACAAAAAATTTTGCTCGTATTATGTGTTTAATCAGGAATTTAAAAAACTGAGTTTAACCCATGTAGTCCAGACTTAAAATAGTGTAAAACCTGGCAATTTTTTCAAAATGCATTGATTCGCATGATAATTTGGGATTACGTTAAAATTACCCTCCACTCATCTATATTATGCCGATGGGCCCTCTTCATTTTTTAGGGGTGAAATCTACCCCTTCTTACCACACCCATAAAACTACATATTAAAGCTTAAGGTGAGTAAAATTTGGTTCAGATGAGTTGAGTAATGATTGACTTTAATACTCTTCATTTTGATATAACCCATGGTTCTATTTTGTTTCTTTAATTAAAATTGAGATTTTCAAAGTGATGATATTCTTTTTGAATCGCCCTGTATATGCATTATATAGTGTGTATGGAATGGATGTAAGTGTGTATGTAAGTTTCTAATGTGTAGTATACGAAATATATACCGGTCATGTAGCATAATTCTTCGATTTGTGCTTTCAGAATTTTTCGGAAAAAATTGTGATTTGTTTATTTTTAATCATTCATTCAATCCTAATTGAAAGTGCATTAAAAAACCATTTTGTAGGTTTTTACAAGATCTACAAGGCTATTTACACCAAATCCCTTTAAAACTCTCAGTTTTAAAATGGAGTGAGCTTAAAAAGTTAAAACAAAGTAGTGCTCGCATATAAATACACGTTTTAAACGACTATATCTCACTTTTAATTTTTGTCGTACAGAAAATTCCCGGTGAGGAAAATGTTGGAATTAAAAATGCTACAATTGGATGCTGTAGCATTTTTTACGTATCTCCAGTTGTTTTGCACAAATTCGTTTTTCACTTTTAGCCTATTTCAAAATGAAGTCTTCTAAACTGGTCACACTTCTAGAATGTATTAATAATGCGGTATCAGAGAAAACTGAAAAAGGGGAAGGACTATAATTTTAATGAGGGTGGTAATTAGGGGGGTTGCTTGCGCTGATTTTTTCGCTCAAAAAAGTACGGATCTAATACCTTATTTTCATCATAACTCACTTAACTTTTATGCTAAGAAATGTTTTTTTAAGTACTTTAAAGAATATTCTACAAGTTTTTCTCGAAAAATGTATGGTTTTGCCGTTATTTGACTGTGAAACTCTCTAATTTAGCGTTTGACGAACAATAGCTAACCTTTAACAAGCCAAAACTCGGTTCGTATTGGTCATACCTACATCAATTATTTAAAAAACAATTTTCTTTGTTGTTTTAAAAGCTACGATTTTGTTCTCCACTGTTTTTTTTATAAAATGCATACTTTTCGAGTTTTTCACGAATAACCAATTAAAAACTTTGATCTTTTCTGTTAAAAACTCAAGTATACTTTCGGTCGCGAATAGGTAACTGGGAAAGTATTAACTTTCTAAAAAAATGTATTGAACACTTTTTTGCTTAGAATTAATTCTTCTATCTATTTCTGTATAAAAATTACAATAAAAAATTACCACCCCACCCCCAGGGGGAAAGCGTCCTTTGGCATGATATAGATTTTGATCCTTAGGCTATTCCCTACCTACTGTCAAAATTTCAAGTTAATTGGCAGGGCAAAACCTTCATTTCCTGGACTAACGTCAAAATGCAATATGAAGCCCATTTTATAAAAGACAATATTGCCGTCAGTAACCGGCATTTCGAATTTAATTTTAATATCATTGTTGAGTTTGTCCTATCGAAATAAGAATTTTTCTGAATTAAACTGTTTATAATACTTTTACATCCACGGAAATATTAGTTTCCTAGAATGTGTTGCATTTAACCAAAAAGTATGTTATATGCTCTTTGATTTACATACAATCTCATTCGATCTGAGACACTTTATTCTCTCTATAGGGTTCACTTGTAGTCTCCAAGGGAAAGGGATAATTCTCTTAGAAACGCTTCCCATAAAAATATTTCCCTTCTGCCTTAGAAAATGTTTGTTCGAGAAGTCCAGCACTGAATCTCCTGAAGACGATAATATCCCGAGATGAATCTGTATCTGGGAACGACTACTTTGGTGGAGAATTTACCGCATACAAAGCCGAATGTATCTTTAAAATATCATTCCAAAAAGAGAGCGGCAGATTAAGAGTTGGATGGGAAGCACTTATTCGTTACAATGTTTCAGAGGTAACCACTGAACTGTCTCGTATGTAGGTGTTACACAGTATTTATTTATTATTTCGTCATCTTGATGTGTAAACTTATTATAGGGGAAGGAGGTTCGGGACTCATTTTTTTAAGTTCTAGAAGTTTTCTCGGGAACGTTCAGACAGAATTATAAATATAAAAATTGTAAAGACTTTTGAGGCTTGTTTCTAATTACATTCCGATTTTGTGAATGATCCAAAGACCAGAAAACCAATTTAAACTCGCAAAAGTGATACGAGATTACACAGCTGCTAGAAAAATTTCATATTTATAAAGGTATCAATTGAAAGTGTGAAACGTCTGAAGAACTTTCCTATTTACGGACGGTGAATCGAGGAATAAATGGCACGAGTTTTCACTGATCGCCTGGAATCAGAAATTTATGTTTATTAGCACACGAGGTATCGGTATTTTGTAAATAGCGCGTGGTATTCACTTGCATATAATAACAACAAACACGCACGTTTACATGTGTCATTGTACTGTGCGTGATAACACAAACAATGTGCGTACGTGCCCAAATTGATCAACTAATATTGGAGTATTATTGAAAATGAACAGGCATCGTTTTCGTAGGAGTGCTGTTGTTGCAAAATTTCTCATTGAATGTTTATGAATTATTGATCGTTTGCACACCTTTAACTTTCAATACAAAGAACTTAATCTAAATTTATTGTAATTGACTTAATATCATTCAACTCTTAATGCTCAATGTATGTTGTGCTCAAGCCCATATGTTTAATCTATAATCCAGTCACATTGAATTTTTATTAGAGAGGTTGTATGTTGAATTTTAGATATCGAATCTGAATCTGAACTTGCAACAAAAAGCGACAGAAACCTCATTTTTCGTAACTATTAACCTTTGTGTAATGATCTGCGAGAGATTTTCTACACATATAATTGTTTAAGTTTCCATTTTTGGTACAACAAAGCGATGAATCAGCAGATGATCTGAGTTCCTGGGACTTCCTGCATGCAGTCTTCAAATGCAAGGTGTTTTTTTCTACCCCTGAAATCTTTTTCAATAAGCCACTGGTAAATTCTGAAACAGGAAACTTTTTTGTCTCTTGTAATTTTTTCGTATCGAGAAAAAAAATCAATTTGCGGTAGTTATAGATAAATGGAAGTATGATTTTTGAAATGGTTTTAATTAGATAATCACTTCTTTTTATTAATTTTGATAGTTGGCATTGAAAATTGTATCTTGTGTTTGCATACGTTTATAAATTGAAGGTTTATATCGTAAAATGTACGGTAGAACTATAACACCCTGTATCGGTAACGAAATGTTTGCAGAAATATCTTTAGATGAACCTTTAGGCATAAAATAAGCCGAAAATTATCCCCTTCCGTGTTTACCTCACATTTAGAAACATCCCTCTATATCTCAATCGCTCGAATTGCAAGGTGATTATTTTTATAAATAAAAGGCGGAAGGATGAATTTTTTTGTCCGTTAATATTATACCTTGAGTGCACGTTTCTAGGTAATTAAAATTTAACTTCAGTTTCTAGTCTAAAATCGCATCTTACCTGTGTGTAAACTAACGGAACGCACACCGTATCGTAACCAATCAAACCACCCAATCGTCTCCTAATATCCGATAATTCAGTCAAAAGGGTCTGCACAATTTGATCGCTTTTTATCAGAGACTCCTTTCTCGCCCGATTGATGATGTTGGTCGCCCAAACTAGCGGCATCCAATATTTCGACATCGGCGTCTTGACGTCCATCAGTTCGAAAATCTTCTTCTCGTTCTCCAGCATAAGACCTGAAACCAAAGAAACGCGTAAAATATACGTAAAAATCCGTCCCGTATAAATTGCATTGGCATTCAGGCGGAGATTTCAACGGCGCGTCAGGCCACAAACCTAATTTTCCCCATTCATATCGAGTAGTAGCGTTCCGTTCGTAATTATTATTGTCAAATCAGAACCGTACAGTAGAAAGTTAATCGAATTAACATTTAGATATACACAGGTGAAGAAGTAGAGCTGGAAAGCTAGATTTTTACGCGGGCTGCGCGAGAAAAAAAGGCGCCATGACCTGACGCCAATAATTCAAATTCCTTTACGGTAAAAGTTGTAAGAGTCTCTTTCTAGCGACACACGCGTATGTGGTTCATTGTGATGTAACGACTTTAATTTATGTAGCCATTTTTTCAAAGGTGGTTCGTGGGTGGTTGTTTATAATAAAGATCAAGTTCAACGCTCAGACGAAAATTTGCATAGGTATTTAGAGCTGCACATTTACGTTAAACGGGTACAGTACCGATTTTGGAGAAGATTTAGGCGTAATTATCTGCTTGAAAATTCGGGAGCGGAATATTAATTCGTGTACCACATTTTGTAGTTTATTGCACTTGGTGCGTGCACGTTTTGATACACATACGTGCACGGATTCTTATTTAATCGGTATATAAGCAACAGTTTCTCCATTAATTTTCTCGATTTTCTCGCGTGTTGCTATGGCACTAAAGATTCTGATTACACCCATTGTTCAATGATCTCACCTCACCCATGACTTTTGGTATATTAAAATTCTCTGTTGTAACACTAAATCATATTTTATGCAAATGGCCGCGTGCGACTTTTCCAATAAAAGAAATGAATTTACGACAGGGATACGCGAATTTTAATTAAGCCGAACAGCCAGCGAGCTCTGGCCTATTAACGGACCAAAGGTCCAATTTAACTAATTTATTCCATTACGTAGGTACCGACAAAGCTTTGAAGTACAGTTTATGGTCCTTAACCTCCACATTCAACGTTCTGTTTAAAATAAGTGCAGATGTTTCGTGTATAGGACCATTTTGACGCAAAAAACGAACTTGGAACAATCCCTTTTCTTAGTTGGCCAATATCTCTATTTTGTATGTTTCCGGTGTCAGAAGCACCACTTTTGTGAATAAGTAGCCAATAATCCAGTAAACGTAACAGAGAAAATTTCTATCAGTTAAACGTTGTTATTGTTGTCAAACATTTTTTGGTCTTCACTTTCTCTATTTTCGAATTTTCAAAGTTAGTCGTCCGTAAAAATTAAAAATTGTCTACATATTCCAATTTATAAGAAATATACACTAATCATCCCTTAAAACACGCTAATATCATGTGCGCTTGCGTAACTTATTGCAACAAGATTTGGCATTATAAAGGGGTTGAAAATTTTGGATTTCTAAGTACCCATAGATTCTTTAGCAAACATTTATTACTTGACCAACCCAACGGCGAGCTAAAATTTGACTATGATTGGTTGATTTTTTCAAGATTTCTCCCCTTGAGTTTCCTAAAATTTGACTTCAATATGTACTTCATCTTGCTCACAAATTCACACACATATCATTATGGCCACATCCTTAATGGAACTAATCTGAACTTAATATCGAATCTCATAACCAATCATTACACAATTCTGAATGCACATCTTATCTAAAATATCATTGTAACGAATCCACTAGATCGGAAGTTTTCTTCGATTAATTCTGAACAGAAATAACTTTCTATACAAAAATCTATTCTTTTTAAATAAATAAAATTTTTTGTGGGTTCATAAACGGCAAAACGGCTTTGACTGTAGTTAAGTTGAGCTTTTTAAGAATTTTCAAACCACAAAATTTCTTAATTGACTTTTAAACCTCAATTAAATTAAAAATTAAGAACATTTTTTTTCTTAAAGGTTCAACCCTTTAATTATACATAATTTTTTGTATTATACTTATTAGCAATCAGAATTTACATATATTTTTATAAGCTATCTTGTTCACTTAAGGGCCCCGAAGCTCTAGTGGCGTGGTAGGCCACTTCTCCAATGAGAATCCCTCTTTATTAAGCGGCAGAGCAAAGCGATGCAAGCTTTATAGGGGAGTCGATGGTGTCCCTCTGTCCGTCTGTCCGGTCGTGGACCCCCTGGTAATTAACAGGGTGGGCAACATTTCCTACAGCACATCTGGATGCGATGTCCTTTGGTTTCTTGCAAATGGTGGTGCTGTGCTGTCCGCCAAATTTAACGCAGACAAATGGCCTGTTGCAATATGTTTTAGAATGGCCACATTGTTGGCATCTCAAACACTGGATTATTCCCTTAGCTTTTCTTGGCGGTTCTATTACTATTGGCTTATTTTATTTTGTCTTCTGTTGTAGATGCTTGTCCTTGTGTTATTTTCTGATGGCTCTAAATCCACAAAAAATAAATTTAATGGTTCTTTTGTTATTCTGTGTTTCCCGTTTATTATATTTCGGACATTGTCTCCTTCTTTCAATAATTCGCTCTCGATTTCTTTTACTTCTATGGTATGGTATAGATTTTTCATTTTCATTTACCACTCTGTAGGCTCTATCTTCGTTTAGTTGCTATGTGTGGTGTATCATTTTGTTGTCTTTCAGGTAATTCACCAATTTTCTATAGGTGCCAAGCATTTGGTGGTACATTTGTTCCGTTCCTGTTATGTTATTGAGGGTTGCATCCATTTCCGCATAGTTTGTTACTCCCTATTATATGTAAACGGGTGGGTTGGGGGTTTACGACTTTTGGTTGCTGATGGGTTGTTTTGTAAGTTTTCTTCGGTTTGGTCTGATAATATACTGCTAATATTGCTCACATTTGTTGGTTCCTTTTATTTTTTGCCTTGCCTTTTTGCTTGTGAGGCATTTTGTTCATCTTCAGATATATCCCGCTGTCTTTGTAGGATTATATGTATGATATTCTTGCGCCATACGTGTGTTATAGCTTGTTGTTGGTAATGGTCGACTCATGAATTGTTGTGGAATGATCTGTGGTGTTTGCATAATATAACTATAATTGTCAAATCCTGAGCTATTAAATGCTGGCAGTGAAGTCATCGTTTGTTGTTGATAGTACGTATTTTAGTGTTATTGTCACAATTCCGATGACTCACAGTTCCGATAATTAAACTATATATAAACTAGTGTCTTTAGCAGCGCGATTACGTTCTTATCGCAGCGCGTTGTTTGGCGCGAACACAGCAGTTTTAACAATGGTTCTTAAATTGCTTTGTACCAAATGCGGCAGTTTTTTTTATCTCTCTACGTAAACTGTCTATTACGTCCTTTTAATTTTGCTGCGTATATAAACCGACACGTTAGAATTTATTTTTTATTATACCTGAACTACAATCTCCGTTTTAAACACTCAAATGCGTGCGAAAAAGGGCCTTTAAAACACACGTGCTTTAAAGTTGCTAAGTAACGATACTTCAAGTATGACTTTTAAAACTGTCATCTGGATGAAATAAAAAAATCCTCTTAGGTCGCTTTCTGTAAATGCAGAACATTTCTTTGGCTTTTGTACCTATCCTTTGGTTGAAGCTTTCACAAACGCGCGTAATTTAGGGTATGCTTCCAAATCTGTTCCACTTTTTAATCGCAGCATTGCTTTAAAGTTTTGAATGAATGCACCAAAATATAGAAGATTTAAATACCTTTGACATTTCCTTCATATATGCCAGCATTATGGATGCATTTAAGACTGTATTCGTAACTTCCTATTCATCCATGGAAACAACTTTTCATATTCTTTATAATAGGCTTTACTGGAGTTGGATTTTACACCTACCAACGTTTGTTTAGATTTTACAGCAAGCGATTTAATGGACGACGTATTATCTTTTTCAACGGAAATCGTTTAATTCACATTGACGATGATTTTTTAAGCAAACGTCAAGTGACATTTCCATGGCAATCGTGAAATTACGAACACCCAGCCCACTTAATTAGACATGTATTCGAGTATAACGTCAATATGATTTCATTGTATTTCCTATTTTTAAATTATACTGCAGGTATAATAAAAAATACTATAAGATGCACGTGTATAATTGGTCTTTAAAGCACTTGCAACGTTAAAGGCACTCCGCTTTGCGTCGTGCCTTTAAACTCGTTGCGCGTGCTTTAAAGACTTGATTATACACTTGTATCTTAATATACTATATTTCAAACTTTTTTCATTTTAAACAATATAACTACCGGAACTCGCGTTGTTATATTTTGCAATCGCTTTCCAAACGCAATCGTGTAGTGAAGTTTGTCATCCGGCCCTGTGTGCCTATTTTAATTTCACCTTTATTGATTGATTTATGTTGAATACAGTTTGTTTCGCCTGTAAATGATTATTTTTGTGTTTAATCGAGCCCAAATTACACCTAAATAAGAGTTCTCATGTGAAATTTTTCTATTGGTAGCCAAGATGATGTCAAGTGGTAAAAAATTTGTTAAATAATTCTTTGGAATTGTGGGAATGATCAAGGCTGCTGAGCTTCTCTTAATAGGGTTAGGGCTCAATATTGAAATTTTTCTTAGTAACAGATATCGGGAGTGCCTTGGGAAAATTTTACAGACAAAAATTTCATGTAAAAGATTTTGTTAGTACATGAGTTTAATTGAGATAGCTGGATAGGTGGGTGGTTTAGTGACCGTTTGTCATTGCGATTAGGAGTATGTATATTTGCTTTATAGGGGTCGAGCTCAAAAATTAAAATTACTTATAAGTGACTCTTAAAATCGCTCGTGATTCATGATTAAAAATTAATTTGACATATCTAAAGGTAAGCAGAAAAAAGGCTACTTTGAAATGAACCTGCCCGCTCCAAACGTTTATATCTATTTGTCCCTTTGAGGGTGGAGCTAATTAGAATTAGAAAACTTTTCAATAGCTCGTAATTCGTACATAAAAATTAACTTGAAATAAGTAAAGGGAAACACAGAAGGGACTAGGTCCGAATATAGATCAGGCTACCTCAACGATGATTTTACCTTTTACTAGTAAAGCCCAAAAATTAGAATTGATTGCAAATAAAGGCTCTGAAATGGGTAATTCATTGATAAAAATTACTTTGAAATAAATAAAGGAAAAGAGAGGAGGAGCGACATCCGAATAGACCTTGCCTTCCAAAGTGCTTATGTATATTTGCTCTTTTAAGATTGACTCTATAAAATTGCAATTGCTTGCTCTTAAATAGCTCGTAATGTATGGATAAAAATTAATTTAAAATAAGTATCCGAAAGCAGAGGAGGATAAAAGAGATATTGAGGTGACTCTCGAACAGTGTATTTTTACTAAGTGTTCGCATTAATTTCACTTTTACTCGAGGTGACTACATACAGAATTTCATTTAAATCAAAAATTGAGTTGTGCAAATACGAAATTTGGGTTGCGCATGCGTAATTTTTTGCATCTGCACTGTGGCTTGAGGATTAAGGAATATTTACTACCACAGAAAGCCGGACATTCATATGTTCTTTGAAACAAAAATTGTAAAAAACCTTTTTTAGGTTTGGGCGGTTTTTGGGCTGTAACTTTTTGCCCCAATAGTCTACGTAACTAAATAGTGCCGTTTGTTATATCCTTATGAACTTGTGTACCAATGTTTAAAGCGCTCGGACGTTCCTAAACGAAACAAAGAAGGAACTATCGAAATCTTACTGATTGAGTGCCTCATGCTGAGGTAGCAAATGTAACCCAATAGCACTAATTTTAGATGCCAGACATTTCGAGTATTTCGACTCGAGAAGCTTCCAAAACCCATAAAGAAACAATGCTCCATTTGACGCAAAAAAAACCACGTTTGCACCGCGGTTGACAAACTTATTCTTTGAATTTCCACCAAGAATATTATACATTTGGAAAAGCAATTCAACCCGTTAAACTTTAATACTCTGTGAATTTCTACGATATGTAAATTCCACTCAAACTTTCACAAAATTGAACATTTCCTCTCTCTAAAAATCGAAAAAATCTGAAAGCTACCGTTACAACCCGAAGAATGTTAAAAATCTAAAAATTGGAAGAACCCGGCAAAACCGAAGCACCCCAAGAATCAGAAGAATCAGATTTCTTCAAAAATCAAAAGAATTTAAAGATCTTATCCTATAAAGGATAAGAATATTGCGTACCTTTAACTATTTTAAAGATTTTCTACATTCACCACTCTAAAATCTGTCAGCCTGAAATATTACTAAAAAGCAAATATACACTTACTCTCCACAATTCAATAAAATTATGGGCTACAGTGAGAGGGGTTTAAATGTGCATAATGTAAGACCCCCTTGTGTGTTGCAGGCAGCAATGCGTTATTACAGTGTAATAAATTTTAGTTTCCAGTGACTTTAACATTCAAAAGTATATATAGAAGGCGCGTTTTATAGGGCCATGATTTTATACCTACGCTTGCATATACTACGTTGTTGTGTTCTCCATTTGCTTAAGTTATAGCCGCAAGAGAAGATTCAGTGAAAGCAGTAGCAATCGCCTAATTCTCTGTATTAGGTACACTGAGAGAGCCTTCATAAAAAAGGTAAATTTCTAGTACTGACGGTAAGCATATTTGTTCATATCAATTTGAAAACATGCACCTATAATATGTTAATTTAGTAGGAAGTTTGCCTTCGGTATTGATCTCTAAAATTTTATGTAAATTGAGTTCTACGGTTTGACGTAAATGATCTATTTTTCTGCTGCAGAATAATAATGTAGGTTTTTAGTGTAATACTGAGCAGTAACCTATGCGTCAATAAAATCGCGATGATTCAACTTCATTAAATGGTAGTAACATTACAATTGCATTTCCATTTCGTAATACTGTCGTAATTACACTGACCACGGCAGTAAAAGCAACGATTGAAACTTAATTAATTAATTACTACCGATAGGTGTTATTATAATATCATGCATTTATAATTGCAAATTGGGTCCCTGCCATCTCCTCCTAGCACCTACAATTAAAAATTACACGTTTCAAGATGAATTTCTTTGGACTCCTTCGAACAACCTTCACAAGATTTACCTTGAACCCCATTTATTACCACAAAAACAGATCAACACAACTGCTACTTATCCCCAGTGTTTACGCTGCTTATAGATTAACATAACCCGTCAATTACTCAATCGAATTATTATAATTAAAGTGTATCTTTCCAACCTATGCTTGCCTTGTCGCTCGCATTTTAAGCATTAATTTGTCATAGACACCATAAAATTGATTATTTTCAGTTGGTGAACGGTTGGTATACTTTAATCGTTTGATTCGGGGTCGATTAAATTTTCCTATGGACAGTATAAATTGTTAATCTCAAAATTTAATTGCGAATATGTCACGCTTGTTGACGACTATGTTGAAACCGCCGTTTCAAACTTTGATTTGACACGCTCGCCCTGCTTGTCAAAACAAAGCGAACAATGATTTTATTTCTTCGAATTTAATGAGCCACAGTCGCAAATTCGCATCAATGTTGCAACAACGAACGTTATCTGAGCATTAGACCCATAGCACGTTCACTACCTATGCCAACCGATTTTCTCATAAGTCGCACTCAAGGTCCTCAAGTTACTTTTCAGCTTCCCCCGCACATTCTTCTCAGATTTCTTTCACGTTAATCTTCCGGTATTCTTCCTCTTCTGTCACTTTAAGTTCTTCGCGTTTTTCTTTTTTCCATTTCCATTTTTGGTACTTTGTATTAGAGGAACGTACCATACAAATTTCGATCAAATATCTCCTCAAATACGGAAGTTGTTTATTGAGGATGCGTGGTTTTGGAGGGCAATTATAATTAGTGACTTATCGATGATGATCCGGGCAGTAGAAACAAAATTCGTTATCCGTTGCCGAGGTGAAGTTATTAACTGTACAGTGCACACGCCTAGATAAAAACGCTTGAACTGTACCATTCGAACTTTTAATAATAATAATATAATATATTTGACGGACAGTATCCATTATAAAAATTACAAATAACTTAACCATACAATTTATGTTCCAGTTTTAACGACAAAGACATTTTGAAAATTATGGGAAAGCTTCCGTAGTGAATCACATCCCAAATAAAAATCAGTAGTTACTCGCCTCAACGCACCACGCCACCACAGCTCGCTTAAAAATATATAAGATTTGACAAACAATGGAGCAACTTAAAATCAAGTTGGTCTATAGAAGTATAAAACTGTACAAACTTTTACATCAATAAAAGCATTTTCCTGGAGAGTTTGTCAGGTCATCAGGTAGCCAATTTTATTATACATTTTAGATGCCATATAATAGGGTGACTTTTTACAATACGTATAATGATGTTTAAGAATTAATATTTTGTCTTTTCCTCTTGTATTATAACGGTGTGGATTTTCTATACTTTACAAAAACTATCTTGATGCGAGCGCGTGTAGATTAATAATTATTAGGTCATTCTCATTTCCCTTCACTTCTTCAAATATCTAACTGCACCGCTTTGTTTCATTTTATAGTTTTTCTATTATTCTATTAACTTCTTAAACCTTTGGCTTTTTAATTTCGTATGTTCGCTATTAACTTTCCCCAATTCTTCAGTCACTCACATGTACTTGAATGTATAGCATGTAAATTTATAATTGTAACAAACGAGAGCGAAATCGCTACTATCATCTACATCAAGTTACCTTTGTGCTGCGGACGAAGATTTTTCAGCACTTCTAAGAAAGGAAACAACAAACAATAACAAACACGTTTTCCACGCGGAATATCAGCGAAGATTCTATAACCGGTCCGTGCAGAGCACAGCCAGAGGGAAATTAATTTCCATTTTGATGTAACAAAAGCAAAAAAAATTAAGGGATTTTCGGATGTAATGGATTTAAATGAGCTGAGAAAGTAGGGTAAATAGAACGAAAACCATATTGTTGAATCGTAATTTACTATACAAAACTAACCATCGAGTGAATTAACTTTAAGGAGATGGTTGGTTTCCCTTTATCATCGTGTATAAAACCAAATTTTATTCTATACAAGAAGCCATATAAATCATTATAAAACTTCAGAAAATTATGAATTTTTACGTCGAAAATAGCAAGCTTAGGTTAACCCGTCGTTTCCTTGGAAACAATATTGTTTTCGTTTCTGAAGTTTATTTTATTTCGTGCTACGCGTCCCATTTTTAATAATAATGTCTATTTAACATCAGCAATACAATTTTTAAAAAAATTATCACTCACCTGAGTCGACGATATGTTGGTACGTTGGAAACCTTTTTTTAATCCTAAGAGACACCCGTTGCATCGTAATGACGAACGCTAAAATTATATATCTAATTATATTTCTTCTCATCAGTCTTTGTCTTTCATCCTGAAACAAATTACAACCTTCAATTCTATATTAATAAAACAACTTCGATTAATTTATATAAACATTTATGCAAGTTTTTCCTGAATGGCATACTACGATCGCACCCATATTTCATCACACAATTGCATGGCAATTACACAGACCGATCAAAGCAAAAACGGGGAGTGGATTTGTGCGTACTTACCCCGCCTGGAATGGCCGCATTTAAAAATAACGCTAAAGTATCTGGCCAAGGCAGCATTTTGTACTGATCCCACCATCTTGTTACTACTAAAGATACGTAAAACCCTAACACAAAGGACATTGGTATAGTCTCACTTTGTTGTCCGAAATATATACGAATTTTTTCGAATAATCTGAAACGAAAGGAAATACATTGAAATTGGTACACACTCGAGACTTTGGATAACGTTGTGCTTTCACGGCAACACCGGGAAGTAACGTTTCGCCTATTATACATTAAATGCATAGCAGAATACAATTTAACATCTGTTATGAAAGCTAGAAATCATGGAAAAGGTCAAAAAGTTACATTTCGTCGGAGGTTACGAGTTGGGCATGCTTTACTGGTCGATTTAGAACAATAAATAATGTTGAACCAGTTTGTTACTCAAACTTTCATTCGGCAGAAAACTCTACTACACGAATCAAACCTAAATGAAAGCTATGTTTTTGTAGTTCAATTTAGGCACTTTTTATTTTGAGAGTTTTTATACATACAGAAATTTGCCACACGCGTTATTTTGATGAAAAACTGCACTTTATGAAGAAATAGATATAGATATTACTCGAGGAACAACCATTTTCTTCCCTTAAGATTCAAGACATTAACATTCATCATTTTTGTTGTTATCCAAGGTTTCTTTAATCTTGACCCCTTGCGGTTTCCCGTTGCCTTGTACATCTTATGCCGTTGACTTTAGTTTTTCATCCGCCTTTTGGTGAGATTTCTCTCTACAAGAACAAAATGGTGCCCTTTGCCAAGTTGGAAATTACAACCCTCGTCGTTATGGGGGAAGGGAGACCCGCTGGTGAAAGGGGTCCCCATCTTCATCTATGATGGGATTAATATCACTGCCCTTAACCTCCTTCAGATCGGTATCTGTACAATCTTCTTTATCCCCCTTGTCCAGCTCAGTACAATGTTGTTGCAGCCGATTCCCCTACAGTTTTTGCAAATATTGGTGCCCTCCAGCATGTGTAGGCTCTATTGCAGCCTTTTTGGATGGGATGAAGCAAGGATGGTAGTACTGAGTCGTCCCCATAGCAACGGGAATTATGCCTGAGGGTTCTCGTTTCCAACCCATTCAAGGGGGTGCAAGGAGTTTTGCAACCACTCTTCGATTTAGTGGTACACTCGTAGTAGATGGAGGCCGTGAGCAATGTCGGGGGCAATTTTGAAAGGTTGAATTTAGCATTGCTACTCATTTTCACAAATAAGTTGTAGCGCAGGTCATTGATTCCCTGACTTAAATCACGCCCCACAAAAACCCGGTCACTTACATGGCGGATTTTGTTCTTGGTGGCTTCAAATTTGAAAAATACCGAAGCATGTTCTTTTAAGTCTGTATCGGGGGATGGATAGTGTTGTGTTTCTTAGATAACAGAGCCAATATGCTCGAGAACGATTTCTCCAGCAGCTTTTACCATTCAGAGACGTTGCTCTTGCGTGTCTGCGTTTTTGGGATCGCAGAAGGCTTTTGACTGCTCTAACATCTTGCGAGCGATCCTCCTCTTCTACTTAATTCAACAATTCGGTTAGAGAACATTTACATTCGTCTGAATTATCTTCAAGATATGAGCAAACTAATTCCATGGCTTTGTCCCTGACTTGAGCAATCCCGTCCTTTTCCAAACAAACCGTTTACAACAAGCGCTGTAATACCATGCGTCAAGAGCAACCAAATCAAGCTGAGGATCTCAATTTTCCCCATCAATTTGTTTTGTTAATTCATTTGTGACAGTTCAGATTTGATTTATTTGAATTTCGTTTATTTTTATAAAAGATTAATGTAGGATGGCTTTTAATCGGAAAACAAATGTTTGTTTTCGTAGAAAATGTTGTATTTTAGATAAGATAATTTTAAATTGACTGGAGAAAGCACCCTGTAGCGAAGCTTTCATTGGTTTATTTACTTGCCAGGCGTCAAGAAAATTTCGATTTGTTTAAGAAGGATGTCCATTTAAATACCGGAGTTTGCGTTTAGAAGGGGCCCTTTCGCCAAGTTCGAGTGCAAGTTTCTGTCCTTTGAAAATTGATCGTCTGACGTTAAAGTTTGATCGACCGAGAGAATCGAACGCATATGCGGGGTTTATTTATTCTGGCGCTATTGTAGTCCAATTTTGTTAAGTAGAAGTTTATGTTTAATTTCATTTGTGGTCGTAGAATAAAGTTTATTTATGTGAAATCATGCAAATTGTGTGTCTATTCGATCCCTTTAACGATTCAGATAGATGTCTCATGCTCAAGTTCAGGTTCATTTCAAATGTATTCAAAATTTGGTAAGTGATCCTGTTAGAGTCTAAAAACTTTGAATTGCTTAGAATCCGGAATTTAAAGTCAGAATTGAATTTTGTTATTGTGCCGGGATACGGATGCTCGCTTCGCCCCGCCTCCGACCTGTACTGGGACCTGTACTTCTCTGCACCGTAGGAGTTTTGTCGGTCAAATCGTAAATCAAGTCGTAGTCGATTACCTCTTCTGCCAGCGAAAGAGAAAATATGAGAAAGGGTGAACAGAATCGTTTGACTCATCACCTCTATTGCCCATTGATCGTCTTTTACGGTATCCAAGGCGAGATAGGCCAATTCAACCCTCGAACCCCAGTATGTCCCCCGACTATGTTCAGTAATATCGCTTGGTTGCCGTATCCTCTCTAAAACTATCCTGAACCACACAGTTCCTCACAAATGATTGCAACATCCTAGAAAAGTTCACCCTTTAGATTGTCCACGAACTCGAAATTAGTATTATACTAAAAAGTGTTATTGTTTAAAACTGCGTGTATAATATTTAAATAAGAGTTTTTGTTCTAAATCAACAGTTATTAGAAATACGTTTCTGCATAATTGTGTTTTGTTCTTATATCTTCAGATCTACCTGCCAAATTTGTTTTGAATCTACAATTAAATGCGTACATGGGAAGAAGGAAACAATCATGATTGACGTCATTTCCATTGGAACTCATAAAATTATTGCATTCCCAATTTGAAATGTCGTCACTCGTTAAATTAATTAAATTACATAATTACCCCAAATGTAATAACGCATAAGGCTATAGAAACTGGAAAAACGTATAAGTAAAAAAGATTAACAATTTGCATTTTCTCCATCAATAGTATTTTCAGTCAAAAGTAGCTCAAAGTATGGACAGCTGGGGAAATAACTCAGCTAAATTGAAGATTGTGGATCTGGATTAGTTGCAACTGCCTGTATAATAAAAGCAATGACCACCAAGCCAAAATCAACATTATGGCCTCTATATATCCAGAAGAAAAGAACAACCCAAATTATTTTGTAAATAATTATTCATTTTTGAAAATTCGAAAAATAACCACCTACCTTGTTACCAGTACCTGCGAGCATTATACGTCGTAATTAAAACATCAGTTGTCAAGCAAACCCCAAAGGTCATGGGAATTTCATGTAATACACGTTTTTGTGGATTGGGAAACCGTGCATTATAAAATGTTTGCAACTCCCTACTTGGTGATTCATCAAATTCAGTTCGCCTTATAATTTTTACAGTGTATGTCACAATATATCGCCCACTCTAACGTACTAATTTTCTGAACATCATTTGAAATTACGCAAGAAAGAAATAAAGGGTTTTTATTATTCGCAGCAGAAGAGCATGGGAGCGTAATTAATTTATGATGTTTAGCTTCTAATTATATAATAAAAATTTGCACATAATCGGGCTGAATAGGGTTATAGTTAAGTAGATACGTATTAAAGAAGAAATTGGGTAACCTTAAACTAAGGCGTTTAGTAATTAAAACAACAACAATATGCTTGAAGCTTAAATCCTGGATCCTCCAACCAGAATTCTTAGCTAAAACTTTAGGACAAATTTAGGTCAAAATAAAAACTTTATTTTTTAAAGGCAGCAAAAGTCGGAAACTGAGGATGCCTGTCGGACCCCACACGAAATGGCTAAAACTTAATGGGAACTTTATATACGTATCCTAAAAGCAGAAACAAGAAAAAGGAGCACCTCACAAAGGGGCCCTAATAACACGCCTCCTTGCGCTCAGAGGACTCCCCAAGACTCCATAGTTAGGCCTTCCCAAAATGCTAGGTTTAAGAGGAAAACTTCGGACGAAGACACCCCAAAACTCAACCCTCAAGGCCAGTGCCCGGCGCATTTCCAGACGCTAGGCATAAAATACCTCGTAAAATACCAGAAGAATGTGTTAATTAGATAAATGAGGAACTTGGGGTTTCGAAGGTATACAAGCTCCAAATGTTGGTGCAAGGGAGGAATGGTCTACATGTATTAATGCGCCGTTGGGAAAGAAAAAGAAGACTTTAATTACCCGCAGAAGGTTTTTCTTAAAGAAAGACGTACCTACTGCTCTTTTTTGAATCTAAAAAACGGACGACTACCAAGAGGGCTTAAACGCCGATGTATTTGGATTCCGAAAGGTTCCATTATCGTTATACGAAACTGCCAAATGCCATAATCGGCAAAAGGAACAGTTCCCATCAACATACTGGACGAAAGATCAACATCTGACCTTCCAATCACAGCAAGCAATTTGTCCCTGAAGAATAAGATCCACGTGAAGAGTTGAGCTGTTCCGTAATAAACAACTAATAACACGCCTCAAAATGCGAATTGGAGCACTTAATTTGAAATTTAATTACCTATACAACCGCGCATAATTTTGGAATTGAATTATTAACCATCCTATATATGCATCTGCACCTTGCAGACCAATGTTCGACTAAAACAAATAGAAAAGGGAAACGTTTGTTGATTAATCCGTCCATTGACATTCCACAGGATTTCAATCAATGTTAAACTGACATAAAATTTTCTAATTAACGGATAATTATCTGGTACTTAATCGCAAATGGAACACAGGCTCATGGCAGCTGCTGAAAACAATTTAATTTTATTAGGTGAAAGTGCTAATATTAGTTTAATGTATTATAAAATTGTTAAACAGAAGCATACGCAATTCAAATCGTCGAGTGGATATTAATTTCATTATTCGAGTTATTATCTTACGGTAATTTTCACATAAATGCGTTAATTCAGGCAAATCTGTACTGTCGTTTTTTTATTGGAAATAGTATTAACAAGCTCTTAAAATTGTAATGTGCCATTTAGTTTGTTATTTTTAACGATCGGAAATGTGCAAAAAATTGTGCGGCTCATTAGCTTGTCCTTGGTATAGAATCTATTTCTTTCTAAAAAAAAAATCTTTTCTATTCGGTATCTTAAAAATTATTGAAGCTAAAACTAAAACAAAGATTGGAAATTAAAAGAACAAAACCCATTTTCCTCTATGTCCACTCGTCTACGCGAAAAAAGAAGGGAAACAGAAAACAAAAAATATTAGAAAACTGCTAAATTCATCATTTAATTTTAGCTTAGATATGCAAATTGCATCTGATACAATATAAATTCGGGAATTGATCAAAATCAAGACAAAAAGGACATGATAAAGCGTCCGCTTTAGGTGAATCATCCAAAGCCAAACAATGGAAATCCCTTAAACGGGAGTTTTAATGCCCTTACGGTAGTAGATTATTTTCACGGGAAAATCCAAAGCTAATCTTTCGAAAACGTACCTATATTTTCTTTAAAATGGTACAGATTAGCATGCAGTTTTAGGGACATTCGACAACCCATTTTCTGATAAGATACCAGTGGTTATGAACCAAGGTCTGATATTTGTCATGATCGGTGGTTGTTTTATAGCATGCTTAACAGTTCTGAGACCTCGACAATTTTGTCCCTTCCGTATTTTCTACTTTTTTATTTTCTTCTTTTAGTGTTTTCTACCAAATTCTTAACCAGCAGAATTTTTTCGCTACTTTGAGGTCCCTTCCGCAACTTTTTCAACCATCAATATCAAGAATAGGTGAAAAAGTCGGGAAAATCAAGGTTTTTCGATCTGCTTCTTCTTTTCCGATGTATGCCTTTTTTACCTTATTTGGCTGGCCTAGAACCACCAACAAAAGTAAGTTTCTTGTGACTCCTGGCATAAGTATATATAAATAACGCTCTAGTCGTTTTTTAGAAAGCCCCACTTCTTCAGCAGCCAATGCCAAGCATAATCATCTACGGTAATCTGTGCTAGGGCTTTCCATCAAATTTAACTTTTCCGAGTAATTTGTTTAACTTTTCAGTCCTATTTCTTTCATTCCTTCAGACACCAGTACCAAATATTGGTATGTACTGATGACAACTCTCTGCTGGTTCCCTAGCAAGTTTAGCCCTGAGCATCCAACAATTTTTTCGATCTTTTCAGGTCCCCTTAATTCACTTCTTCTACCACCTATACCATAAATAAGTGGCCACCGCCCTTTATTCATTGTCAACCCTTCTGAGCCTACAGTAATTTTTTCACCATAGTAAGTAGGTAGGCAAGTGACAACCGCTCTTTATTCATTTTCGGTCAAGTTTAGTCTGAGCTTGCAGTAATTTTTTCCTTACTCCCTTACTCCACTATCCATAAGGCCCACAAAAAGGAAGGCCGCACGTACGCTTTATTAATTTTCCGTGAAATTTTACCCTTCTAAGCCTGCAGCAATTTTTTCACCTTTTAAAGTCCCCTTAATCCACTTCTTCAGGCACCAATACCAAAAATAGCCAAGTCGCAGCTACCCTTTGATCATTTTCTATCAGGTCTAATCCTGCTGAATCTGCAGCAATATTTGTTTACCTTTGGAAGTCCGCTTTATTCAATTCTTCAGCAACCAATGCCCCTTTAGTTATTTCTCTTAACGTTTACCTCTTCTCAGTTCAATTCTTTTTTTCACCTTTTAAACTCCCTTAATCCACTTCTTTCACTTTCACTTTCACCCTAGGAGCGGAGGATAGGAAACTTGAAAACAACTCATGGAGAAACCTCCAGTGAGCAATAGAAACTGTCAAGTGGATGGAAATCTTAACGGGACGGAAGAGGTTAGTACAATAACGGCCGAAGTAAAAGTTCCGGGGGAAAAAGGTAACCCCAGGTACTCATTTTTAACGAGGCTGAGTCCATTTCAAGGAGTAATAACGCCAAAGATCCTTGGTTCGTTGGTAGGTAGGCCCTGGGTTGAATCCCGCACCTTTGTGTTGTAAGTTAGTGCCCATATCACTAACCTACCGCCGCTTTACTTTAGTCTTCTAAGCCTGCAGCGATTTTTTCGCATTTGAAACACCCTAGATCCATTTTCTCAACCACCAATATCACTAACATATCATTTTTCATCAAATTTAACCCTTCCGAGCCTGCAGTAATTTTTTTCACCTTGTAAAATCCCCTTACTCCACTTCATTGACCGCCAATAGGAAAACTGAGCAAGTGGCAACCACGTTTTGATTGTTTTCCATCAAGTTTATGTCTTCTGAGCCTGAACAATGTGGCATATGTTATCCTTTAAGACGCCTGTTCTTTTAGGAAACAAAAAAAACGGAAAAGGGCACTTTCTTAGGGAATACTGTTCCTTTATGACTGTAAAAGATGGTTGACGTTTTGGCAAACTAATTTATTTAAATTTTCTATTGGCGATCGATTTCGGGCAATTATCACATCTTCAGGCCTAGCGTCAAGAGACGCAGATAGATGAATCTTATATTTGTTCTAGTGGTCATATTTAATAAAATAATGATACAAATACAGGGTGAAAGTTTTGTTTGGAACACTGAATATAATTATCTTCAAAACAACATTTTTCTTGAAGAGGTTTTGTATGGTGTTCAAAATTATAAAAGGTTTGCTACCAGTCTACGTAATTTGTGGTCAGTGGCGTAGGTACTCTTGCATGATCAAAGGGGGAATTTTTGTTTAAATAACAACCACTAGTTTTCATTACATATTCTTAGACTACACTTTTTTTGGACATAGCAACATAAAAAACGTATTATACTACATAATCAAATTTAAAAGAAAAACTCATAGAAAATAGTTAATTAATTTCATAATTGTACTATGTAGTTTGATCTTTTCATATTTTAAAAAAAGTTCATTCTCTAATGATACCTCACGAGAAACAGTACTTTTCATTAAAAAGTGACCCTCTGAGTTGTGTAGACGCACGCCACTATAAACTTTTGAAGGTATATTAAGTATTCCAAATAAAATTTTCACTCTGTATATGTCTATATTTACTGCTGCCAATTTTCACTTAATTACATATTACAATTAAATGTCGTGTACGTATATTATTTGAATAGTTATTTACATACAAGTCAGGAAAATGACTGGCGAGGAAATATTAATTTCCCAGTCAGGTGTTGTTATTTTACTGACGAGTTTTGCATTAAATTTTTCCCGAAATCGTATTTTAATATTAAAGCTCAATTTTTATATAGAACTTTTGATTAACGTCAATCTGACAGGTGTCATTATAGACATTTAGCAATGTCACAGATGCGGCCAGTAAAGTGACAAGCGGCAGGAAACGTAGTCTGCTCTGCCTCTGTCATGGAAACAAAAATTTCATAACAGAAAGTAGACATGAAAATGAAGGCTTCAGGACGATTTTGGGTAAAGTCCCTTTAATTTGCAATTAGGTATAGTTGTATTGTGTAGACTATAGATGTATGGCTATAATAGTTTCAAAAGTATTAAATTTATGAACGATTTATAGGTAACTTTCATTATTTAACCACAGTAGTTAGAAAGTGCTTTATTTTTCCAACGTCTATGGTGTCTACTTTGTCTATCTGCAATTAGAGATTCAAGTGTAGAAAATACGAGCTGGCTTTTTCAAAATTTCTTTTGTTTGGGGGCCCTGTATAACGAGTATATTGTTTTTAACCACATTTCCTCATTGATAGTGTAGGTAGTGTAGTGGTTACCAACCTTAAATCTGGTAACATTGAATACGTTTTTTTTTATTTAACCATTTCTCACTTCTGTAGTCACTTACAGCGACTTTTTAAAAGACAAACGTATCGTGTGCGGTTATCCAAAGTCTCAAAATTATATAAAAGTACTCACCTTTTTTGGTGATCATTTAAAGCAAACCTATATACAATATTTATTGAATAATATACAAATAAATACGCTATTAACTCCCTCCATACTAATTTGTACACGCTTCCTCTCCATCTGAAACAAAAACAAGGGTTTCAATATTTTCACCTAATAAGTAGTGCATAAAAAGTGTTGTGAATAGTGCGCAAACACGACAAGTACCTAATGACGCTTGTCACGAACTTGTGCATAAACTTCTATTTGGCCAACCTTTCAAAGTGACACTGTTACATAATAACTTAATTAAACTTTTAATAAAAATGTTTAACCACATCTTACATTGTTTTAATATAATTACTTAATTGAGATGAACTTGAAATAGACGTATAACCATCCAATTAAGAATAACATCTAATAAACAATAGTAATAATGAGAAGATCTGCTAACTTCCTTTGAAATTAATTAAAAATTAAATATTTACAATCAAACAATTCTTTTAAGGTCAGTATCAATATCAGGCGTCATTTAAATTCTCCCCCCGGGCGAAATTGCAAACAGCCGATTTCGTAAAATAATAAACAAATAAAGCAATAAACGTGCAATAAATTACATAATCGATAAATTCGGTACACGAATTACGCTTCTGGAATTGAAATTTTTGCAAAATTGAAGTGAAATGTTCCGAATGACTAACTGATAATCAATTAGTACTTGTAACACATCCTTGGTAATTCCTTGAATTCAATACGCGCATTAGCAATCAATGCAGGTCTGTCTGCATATATTTTTACAACATAAAACAGGACGTTACACCTAGAAAATAGTTTGTCGTGGTGTTTGTGACCAATATTGTTAATAACGATGTGGCAGAACTAATTTCGGTAGGTACTTAAAAAGCGGTTAACTGTCAACGAACATCCTTGCATTGTATTGCTTTTTGCATTAATACGGTGAAAGTGATTTGACAATGCTAATTCGCTATGTCAAAAAATCGAGTCACCAGATCAATATTGATTGTTGGATTGTGCAACGTTGTAATTAAAGTGCAATTTTCTCTCGGAAATTCGTGACTAAAGTGTTTTCCCCATACTTATTATAGTATCCTGCGGGATTTGTACGAGATTGATCGAAAATTGGGTTTGCCTTTGACCAAACCAAGTGTGGCTGACCTATTTTTTAAACAAAGTTTGGGATATTTTTCCACTTTTATTAAAAAGGTGATCATCGCCTCCTTAGCTCTTCGGTACTGGACCGAAACCTAAAGATCATTGACTTTAACATTCTTGCTTCTGATTCTTCATTTTCGCTTTTTGGCATAAATCACCTTTTTCTCCAAACCAGGCGTATACCAATTCTACGGCATTGCTACAGGTTTCGTTGACCCAAAGTGACCTGCAAAATTGTGATAGGTCTAAATCAGAATAGCTTTTTTTGACTTCAATGTAAAAACTACCCACCACTCAGTTGACCTGTTTGCTCTTCCAAACAAGAACCGTTATAGTGTAACATCTATTTTTTTTTAATTTGAGAACTATATTTCTTGCGTGATCATTTAGTTCATTTTTCATTCACTTTATTATTCTGTTTTTTTATAAATTCTTTGGAAAGGGTCTACTTGCAAATGTCATCATTTTTCCTTATCTCCCCATTTTCTTTGCAGCGACGACAGAAGTTGCACATTTCTACAAAACAGTGCTGCGGTTCTTTCCTGATATCTGCTTACCTTCATCTTTGCTAACAATTTTTTTTCTCAAAGAATTGGTCTTACAAGGAGTCTCCTACTGGTAACTAATCAACAACCTCTGTCCTTGCTAAATTTTAAAGGAAAAGGAATGTTTTTGGCGTTATATATCTACTCTAGAATTGATGGCCCTTTCTCGGTTTCTGGCGTTCAGATCTCAAATTATTTTGAAAGTCAGTTTGACATTCTTGGGGAACACGGCTTTAAATGCATTCTGACCAACTTTGTAGGAACTCTTTTGGCATTTTGAGTCATCCCACACGTTTGTGTATTATTTGCGTTCCACTTTTCCGATAGTAAGCTTGGGTACAAGGGATTGCGACCTGGTCTTTTACAAAGTAAGGAATCCTGCCATGTTGAGTGCAAGGTTTGTATTGCTACGCTGGTGTTCCGAGATCGTGTTTTTCCCGCTTGTTGTTAGTGCGAGAGCCGTCGGCATAGGGGTATCCTAATTCCTTTGAAGATTTCGAATGACACGTGTTGGGATACTTTTTCAGCAAAATTGTTCACCAAAAAATCCTGCTACCTGGACAAATCGCGCCCAACACTAAGGAATATTCAACAAATTTGCCTAACAGTAACTTCCTCAAACAGCTGGTATATATTGCTATATAAACTATACTGCATTCATTATAAGAAAATATAAAACGGCACCAAATTATTGTAAAGTAGAAATATTCAGCACTGCGAACAGAAATAAATCTTTCACAATAACAACTAATGACACTTCGGCAGTTTAGTTGGCAACATAAACTACCAACTTGCAAAATTCACCAGTCGTTTTATGTTTCATTGTAATACTGGCTCGTGTTTTAACCAATCACAGTGAAGATCAAAGCTTCACTATGCTTTCTACCGCTACCTTCTTAAAATGAATACAGTATATGTCGATGTGGACGTTGAGGTTAGGGTTCAGACGCCTGAATTAATGACGGCTCTTTAATTGTTAGTCACATTGTCTTCTCAACTTATTTACTTAGTTGAGCGAGTATTGCGATCTAGTTATATACAAGTGGTTTTTTTTTCCTTGTAAAAATTATTCCCTAGAATTGTTAAATGTAGGAAAATTTATCGTTCAATCAATTTAAGTGACAGTTCTATTTTAATTTATGGTCACATTGATTACTTTTGTTAAAAGATTGATGTAATTTACTAGCGATAAGAATCTGAGATAAGAGAATTCCGCGTAAAATTTTGATACGTGGCTTAAGGGGCGTCCAGAAACTGAGCTTTGATTGGCTGTTCCGTGAATTGGAAGAAGTTTTTTCGAATTTTGGTAGTCGGAGAGGTACTTAAATACTGAAGTTGGTGTAAAAACTGGGCGATCTCTTCTTAGTTTCTTAGACAGGGACCTTGTCTGGCAGTCCTGCATGGCTACATTTATGGTGTTAAGGTATTATGCTTGCTATAGGTGTGCGATATCCGAATCTCAAGATTTTTGCTGTACGTGTTCAACTCCTGTACTGCTGGACAGTATGTGCTGAATGACGTGAGACATTCAGGTTGTCAAAAGACGCTCGAAATTGCAGTGTAGGAGATTTTCCATCTGGAACGCAACCGATTATTTCAAATTTTGCGATCAAGCATACAAATACTCATTATGCCTCGCAATACCATCCTACTTCCTTAATGGCATGTTTACATAGAACTAACCCATGATTAGCATTTACAAGTATGTATTTAAAACATATTTGCGTAAACCATGAGAAGCACGATTAAAACATATTGTTCTAAAACAGCGATGCAATAAAATATGTAAATTGTTCAACAAATTTGCATTAGAGTGATTGATTAATTTGAGATTATCGTATCCTCTTCGCCAAGAAGGTTCCACTTCACTCCAGTACTTGTCATCTACGCCACATATTCCGCACGCCATAACTACCTACATATCTGCCCAAGGTTTTTAACTTAATTGAGATGTTATTGTAAGTTTCGCATCCGCATTTTCTCAATAACGTGAGGCCTTCTGACAGTGTTAATCGTCTCTAACTTTCCAATGGCGACAATCGTCTCTGGAAATATAAATGGAATTTACCAATGACTTTTGTCGTCACCATTTGCATGAAATGTGCAAATTTTGTACATATCGAGTTGCTTTCGAATACTTTTGGGGAAATTTTGATGCAGTAATCTCGAGTTGGGTTTCGTAGCAAGTCTACATGCCTTAGGTGCTGCACGTTTATGTTATGTAAAGTTATTTTTTATATGAGAGTTTTAGAAGATAATTAAAATAAGCATCATGTGAAATACTCGCTACCAGGGATGTTGCATGCGAGTAAAACGTCATTTTGACTTCGTTAGGCCTACTTGTCTTAGCGTTGGGTAAACCACCACAACTACAAGAGTATGATTGTACAAAACATGATCATAATCGTCTTAGCACTTTTTTCTTCACCAGCAGAAAGTAGCCTAATTCAAAATATGATAATTTTATTTTTATTTATTTTTATTTTGCATTTATTTATATAATTTATATAATTTTGATGTAGGGAATTCATTTGGTAGTTTCATACTTATTCGTATATCAATACTAATGAATTCAGCTTTAGGCGTATAAGAAAATTACCCACATAAATAAACATTTACCTACCTTTTATCTCTTACCCAATATCTAACAATAATTAATAAAGTAAATTTCTAATTGAAAAGTGAGAAGTTAAATAAACAAAGTACGTGACCACGCGTGACCTACCAAAGTGCGTCTTTTACGAGGCATCAGAATTTTCTTGGTCGATCAGTGTTTTAAAACTTTGCGGAAGTTTGGCCCTTATTCCCCTCTTAAAACCCGACATTCAAAATCTGATGCTCTGGTTTGATTGATCTCGAATAAATATGCGTATAAAAACAATCAATTTCCATGTTTCTTTACCCGTTCCTGGATGTAAAATATTGGTTTGATTCATAAAAAGGAATACAAAAAATGCAATGAACATTTCGTGATCACGTATCCGTGCTAAATTGGATAGTTATCTAAAATTCATCTTTATTACATAATCAATTGCTGGTACATTCTTCTGTTCAAAATATACACACACCTCTGAATGCCAAACAAAAATTTGAATCCAACCAAAGGAATTAAATGCAAATTTTCCAATCAATGAAATAAAATAGCCATAATCCTCTGTTTGAATTCGCTTCTTAACAATAAATACCATACACAAACTGTTCCAAGTAAATGGTTCTCATAGGTCGATTTCTTTAGGAATTACTTCAAACAGAGTTTAATATGCAAATTCCTAAAAATAACCGGCCACTCTTTTATACAAACCAAAAACTTTAAAATAGCTAACAGTAATTGACGCGGATGAGGTTCCCTTCAGGTTACAAATTGATCTTATCTCTCCTTGGAAAATGCTGCTCTCTTTAGAAATTAATATGGAAGCAGGCCGCCTCAATAGTACTCCGTGATGTAGCTATTGCCCCTCCCTTGTTCCGGGCCCTCAACAGGCTTGCGCCCATTTACATAGTGACCAGCATAATCCCTTTTACAGGTGCCCTTGCAGAAGGTTTTAAGTTGTTCTATACTAGCTGACATAATGCTCGAAATTGATCTCTTCCACAGATGAAAATTTTTTACCTCAGCCCTAACCTTCGGTTATGTTAAGAAAGACTGTAGGACGAATTGGGCAGACGCGTGTCGAAGAGCATGGGGAAAATGGGAAACAATAAAAATATATATATGTATACAGTACAGTATGTACAGACGCGGAAGTAATATAGAAAAGGGCAAAGAACTTTTCCTTTCGCAAGAAATGGAGAAAGCAACAGAGCAGGATGAGTATGTTGAACAAGATAAACGACAGACATGGGCGGAGAAAATAAGTAGAGTTGCAAGAAGTATACCGAAGAGGAAAGCCCTCGGCCCAGATGGTTTACCGTCGTAAATAATCTCAAAGGTGGCCCGGAAGGCACTGAACTTGTTTAAAGCGATAAAGTAGGGAAATGTCCATGTATTTTCAAAAATTTGCTGGTATTTTGAAGGGTATTTCAAGAATATTTTGTGAACTTCAAAAGCATGATTTTCAGTGCAAAACAATTCCGTGCAACTATTCGGGGTCATTTATCTACAAAAATTGCAATCAACGCGCAGTAGGTAGGTACCCACATGAAATTTCGCAACGTTAATTGCAGGCTAAGTCGTGATCGAGGTGATAATTGCGAAGTAAATTAGCTAGACTTAAGCTATTTTACCAGACGTTTCAATTTAACTCAACGATCTGGCTGATTGATTTATGGCAGCTAATTATAAACTAATTTGTTTACCAGTCAGCCTTTTCGTACGCTTGAAAATACCAGACCTCGTTGCGCAGTTGGATACGTATTAGGAAACAGGCAACACCAGTAGGAATTTATTATTAATTGAATGGTGGAAACAAAGGTAGCGAAAAAAACCGCTCACACGACGATATACATCCATAAAAAATTATTGTTATCAGCGTTTTCATGTCGTGTAACCGGCAGTAATATCATGATAGAAAAAAAATGAAGGTCGTAAATTCAATTTACAATGTGAAATGCTTCGCAAAAAAAAACAACTAATGGTATTACCACATACAACAGTTAACCAAATCGACAACAAAAAAAAACACCTGTTGCCTACTCGCATTATATGCAAATGGATTTGCACCTGTTAGACGATTCGTTTGGAGAAGCTAAAGTGGTAGAAAGTTTAATGCACTCTTTGACAAATGATTTACACCGTTATTAAATACGCAGGGCGATGGCCAAAATTGTGTAGAAATATCAAGTGTTGGGACAGAGCAATATCAAAACAAATTTGGCTAGCTATCGTTTATGAGTCAGTTTTGCAATTAATTTTTATGAGTCAATCGCTTATCAGTGCATATTTTATTGCATGACTAAGGAAAAGGGACTACGTCATTTGATTGTTGTTCAATATTATAGGGTGTTTGACGCAAGTCAGCATAAAAATTTGGCTCAAGAAGAGATTGGAACTGCTGCCTTATGGATCAGGGTAATGGAAAATCTGGATTCTAATTTCCAATAGATCAAACTGAGGATAGTTACGCAAAATCAATGAATCAATGAAATCGAAATAAACGCGTGGTTTTTGCACGTGCTTGCATAAATTAAACGCGCGCATTTGTTTATAAACAGAACTCAATTTCCTCGGTTAAATTAATATTCTGAATTGCAAAATCATTACCCTTTCCTCTAATAAATAAATCGTTGCCATGAACGTGATTTTAAAATGTGGTATTTATGTTTGTTCGAAATACCTCATACCCGGTTTGGTTAGTAGCTGAAGAGTCAAAGACGGAAATGAAAAAAACAAATTTATAGGTACATAAATTCCTTCCTGTCTGAGGGTTCACCAACGCATCTTAAAACATATATATTTACTGTAGAATTCTGCGCTTTAAGAGCATATTATTATGCACTGTAATTGAGACGAAATCAGTCAATCGGGAAGTTTGGAGAGTTCCGCGACATGTTGACAAGTCAAAAGGAAAAGATATAATTATTCTCGTTTTAAAACAGCAAATAGTCCTTGTACCAATACCATTACAGTCAGTTGAATAATAATGTAGTGAAAATTAACGTTTTATTGGTCTCGGGTGTGGAGTTTATAAAATAAAAAGCAGGTTATCTGGATTAATTCCAGAGTGTGCTGGAACAAATTTCTACCGAACAATTTGTTGCCAGAGTTCGTGACATTCAGCACGTAGCACCGTAGCACTAGAATTTGAAGCCACGAATCCATCAATGCATCACTCACAATCCAGATCGCGACGAAAGAAACCGATTTCCACACCACAATTAAAAAGATATTGCAGAAGATAAAACATCTATAAAAACATGTTGGATCTGGGGCATTTGTCGAATGGGTGCGAAAAGGCCCAGGAATCCGGACCATCCACCGATTCATTGGAAAAACTAAGCGGGATCGATGAATTGGTGGCGTTTGGATGGAAAGCTGCAAGGTCGATAATGGCAATTCACCGTCATGCCATTCGGAATGTGCAATGCGCCAGCCAATTTTGAACGACTAATGGAGTCTATTCTTAAGGATAAGGGTTGTCCTGAAGACTTGCCGGGTTTATTTAGATGATATTATCATAGTTGGGAAAGATTTCAACGATCACATCAAAAACCTTGAAGACGTATTCCAGCAAATCGGAGAAGCCAACTTAAAGTTGAGTTCCAAAAGTGCAATTTCTTCCACCAATCACATGAGAAGCGAGTACGAGTCAATGTGGTTCGTTTTTCAATACCTCAGGACTAGTAGCTTGGAGGATCCAGAAAATGAATATTAAAAAAAATTTTGATTGGCTGTTGACTGGATCGGTTAAACTGGAGGATAGTCTGCAACAGAATAAAAGTAATTTTCGAATGGGCATCGAAGTTTTGGTATGCAGTTTTAGGCATGGAAGGTGAGCGGAACTTCGGAAGACCCTCGATTGCTATTCCTTTCCTTTGAAGCAACGTACAGGATATAAGAAATGAGTTTCCTATCCATACCGACACAACCTTCTGCAGGAAATGGGAAGAAACACTTGTAAGGAGGGAGCAGTGTTATGCACTATAATTTAGAGAGGAAATCAGTCTACCAGGAAGTTTGGAGCGTTCGGCGTCGCGTTGACGGGTTAAAAGGAAAATATAAATAGTTATTATACCAATACCAATATAGTTGGTCGAATAGTGTAGTAATAGTGTAATACCCTGAGTAAGACGAAGTCTCAAGAAAGTCAAGGTATTTCTACTATAACTGACGAAGATGAATTCATTTCTAAAATTACCAAGACCGTGTCGGATTCGTTGGAATACAAGATTAACCAAAAGCTCGATAAGATACTGGAAAATTTCTCTTCTCTTCAAATAAAGGACGCCAACAAAAACATTGATTTTTTAACCAAGAAATGTGATCAACTGGAACAGTACTCCAGAAGCAATAATTTAAGAATTTACGGTATCCCAGAGGTCAAAGGTGAAGATACCAGTATGATGGTTTGCAATGTAGTTCGGGAGAAGAAAATTAATTTATATCCAGAAGACATAGACAGGTCACATAGAGTGGGGCGTGAACAGAATGTGTGGACCTCGGATGCCAAAATTATGTGGTTATCAAAATGGTGAAAGACGGAGTGGTGTAAATGTAGACGACTTATCTTAGTATGAACAACGTAAACTGAATAATGTTATACAACAAAAAGATGCGATTTTACTTTTCTCTTATTACTGGGGTTCTCTTTTTGAGTGCTTTTTTTAAAATTATTTTACATGTATCTCCTGGTGCCGTATTATTTGTGGGTGTTTGTCAGGTGGTGGTTGGAATTTATATTTATGTTTTATACGCAAAATAAAGCAATGAAATACTGAAAAGTTTACTTGCACTGTTAAAATAGGTAATAGTTTTGAGGTGGCGGTCTTGGCACAATTATTGCTTTGTGTTACTTGACTTAAGCATTTAGGTATTATGAAAGAGTTTTCCATAGCATTTTTTAATATAAGGTCACTGTCAAGAAATTTTGTGGAATTTAAAAATTTTTTATTGCAGGAAAATTGCGATGTGGTCGGGGTCTTGGTTATCCCAAACAATTTAGACAAAGTTAATTGATGTAGATACATGGGTACAACTTTGTAAGAAAGGATAGAGCTTCGAGAGGAGGAGGCGTTGGTATTTATATTCGGTCAAACATTAGATATGAAACCCTTGATATAACTGATTCTTTGTCAGTTGAGCAGGTTTGGGTTAAACTACATGTAAATAAGTCGTCTTACATTATAGGTACCTACATTATTATATCGCCCACCCGCAACTAACGTATTTGATTTTGTGGACAACTTGGAAGGTACGATATCTGGTTTTTTAACTGAGTGTAATGATCTTATTTGTGGTGGTGATATAAATTTAAACTTACTCGATCATGGTAGTGCAAAAACGGCGTATTTTAAGAGTAGCATAGTTTCTTTGAATATGAAGCAGATCATAAGCACTCCAACACGATTGTCGAAAAGTAGTGCTACGTTGATTGGTGCAATTTTGGTAAACCGAGAACTCGACGAGAAGACATATTCATGCGGTGTCAAGGAAGTGTTCAATGTCTCTGATCATTTATTGGTTTTCTGTAAATTGAAACTGACCATTGCACCAGACATTAAACCCAAAAGTAAAATTCAGGAACTTAAAACAAGTAGACTTAGACCTTTTAAAATATGTTTTATCAATCACGCCTTTTCATAATATTTTCAATTCTATCGATATTAATTATAAAGTTAATTTATTTAATGAAATGTTAATCAATATTTTTGACACTTTGGCTCCGGTTACGGAAGTTATCATGAAAAAGCGTTCACCTCCATGGATCGCTTGTAAATAATTGCGGCGGTAACAAAAATGTATTATGGCGTAAACTTAGAGGGTTAGATATTCATAGAAAATCTGATAACTACATGTTACCTGACAACCTTAATAACCCTGATGAAATCAACAACCCTCTTCTGCAGTTTTCTAAATCGCCAGACCCAAACTTGCTAGAACTTTATAATAAAAATCAGAAAACTCAATTTCAATCCTTATTTAATTTCTCCACTGTTGGTGGTGATGATGGAATCAGCATAAGTATGATTTTATTGTGCTGTCCGGAAGTTTTGCCTTATATAGTGCATATAATCAATTCGTGCCTTCTTGAGAGTATTTTTCCTGATGCGTGGAAGATTTCGAAAATAACTCCTATTCCAAAAAAATCAAACATCTCCACTTATAATGGAATCAGGCCTATTTCTATCTTACCTGTGTTATCCAAGGTGTTAGAAAAGATTATGTGCTGTCAAATTAAACATCACTTGGATAAATATGACTTATTACCTATTAATCAGTCTGGTTTCCGTCGTGGTTACAGCTGATCAGATATCGTACAGATGTGCATAATCTAAACTTGCGGTTCAAAGAATTGATATCACCTCCTTCATATCGAACGCAGATGTTTCGTCGGTCATTCACATATACCATTTTCCAGATATATAATAAATTTCCATTAACCCTAAGGCCACAATCACCATCGCAAGTCAAATCCGTACCTACATTTAAATATCTTTACAAGCAGCTTTTATTTAGTGCTCAAGCGTAAATCATGTGCTATGCATCTAAACTCTCTTCGTAACTTCAACTCTTTTTTTTTTTTTTTCGCTTTATATTTTCACTTTTTAGTTCTTACGTATACCCAAAGTATTATTCACACATGATACTATTACTCAGTTCTTCAGGATTGGAACTTAGATCAGTTTTAACTGTTTTCTAATCCTTTTTTTGCGTGATTCTCTCTCTAACTTTGAATTTGTTATTTTTTTACCAGCTTGCAAAAAAATAAACCATATTATTATTATTATTCAGATCAGAAGAAGTAAGAACAATGTTTCTGGCTAAGGGTAGGATTTGGTCGAAAAATCTCTCAGAAAATGACGGGACTACAAACCGCAGAGTCTACTTCAATGAGCAGTTAACATCTAGCAAATCACAAGCTAGGATGCGCAATTTTAAATTCGTATGGGTACGCGACGGCCGCATCCTCGTTAAAAAAGCAGATAACGAGCGTGTTTATAGCATCAAATCAATGAGTGATATCGCTAAATATTTAACTTGTTAAATTGTTACTTAAAATGGAACTTGATAATTTCAAATTTGATTTATTATTGTTTTATACGTTTGTTTTTTGTTTTTATTGTTTCAATGTTTTTCATTATGTTATTACAAGTAGGTATAATCCGAGGGGTAAACCGCGATGGGAAATCAGTGTACACGTTTGAGGAAATCTATGGGAAATCATAGGAATTCCGGAGGAACTCCTAGGAAAGCTAAGAATTCCAAGGAATTCCATGTGTATTCAGGAGGAATTCCAAGGAAATCACAGGAACTCCGAGGAAATCAAGGGAACTCTAAAGAAATCAAAGGAACTCGTGCTGCATTTTATTATTTAATTTGGTCTTAACTAATTTTTTATTTGTTTATGGTATTTTTCTCATTTAATAATGAGTTTTTCTCATTGCAAATAGGTCTATTAAAATATAAAATAGTGTTTCGTCTAAGGTCGTGTCTTTATCCGTCCGTCCGTCCGTCCGCTAACTTTGCGACGCTACTACCTAGTTCTTTATCTTAAGAGCTATTGTTCTACTTTTTTCGCTATTTGGTTCGTTATGGTGTCGAGTCTTGTACCAAGGAAGGAATTTTTTCTGTACCGCTTACAAAAAAAGTTATTGTAAAAAAAACAAAAAACCGTTTTTTACATGTTCCATAATTTTACACTTTTGCCGTTTATTAACGATCCTAGAGATCGTTTATAATTTTGCATTGCTATCTGTCGCCTGCCGGTTGGTCTCTCCGTCTGTTCCTTTGTCTGTCTGTCCATCTATCTGTCCGTGTGAACGATAACTTTGTTTAGAAATGTTCGATCGCTTTTACATCTCCGTTAGTTATGAACTGAATTGCATGAAATTCAATATGGGCATAGATTTAGCCATATAATACGCAATGCCAAAAGTTGAATCGAATCGATTCAAAATTCACAGTGCCCTTTTCGCATCTCGACCATAAACCGAATTGCAAACTTTTTTACTTATAAAAGTATTTGAATGAAATTTGATACATAGGCACTTGGAATAAAGGAAAATCAAACGCCAATTTCAAAATTTGGTTTTGCGCATGCGCAGTGCCAACTTTTTTATTTATGGAAGAATTTAAACGAAATTTGATACATAGGCACTTGGGATAAAGGAAAATCAAACGCCAATTTCAAAATTTGGTTTTGCGCATGCGCAGTGCCAACTTTTTTATTTATGGAAGAATTTAAACGAAATTTGATATATAGGCACTTGGGATAAAGGAAAATCAAACGCCAATTTCAAAATTTGGTTTTGCGCATGCGCAGTGCCAACTTTTTTATTTATGGAAGAATTTAAACGAAATTTGATACATAGGCACTTGGGATAAAGGAAAATCAAACGCCAATTTCAAAATTTGGTTTTGCGCATGCGCAGTGCCAACTTTTTTATTTATGGAAGAATTTAAACGAAATTTGATACATAGGCACTTGAATAAAGGAAAATCAAACGCCAATTTCAAAATTTGGTTTTGCGCATGCGCAGTGCCAACTTTTTTATTTATGGAAGAATTTAAACGAAATTTGATACATAGGCACTTGGGATAAAGGAAAATCAAACGCCAATTTCAAAATTTGGTTTTGCGCATGCGCAGTGCCAACTTTTTTATTTATGGAAGAATTTAAAAGAAATGTGATACATAGGCACTTGGAATAAAGGAAAATCTAGCGCCAGTTTCAAAATTTTATTTTGCGCATGCGCAGTGCCAACTTTTTTATCTATGGAACTATTTAAGTGAAATTTGATACTTAGGCGCTTGGAACAAAGGAAAATCTAACATTAGTTTTAAAATTTAGGTTTGCGCATGCGCAGTTCCAACTTTCTTATTTAGAAAAGCATTGAAATGAAATTCTTCTCATAAACTGAAATTGAAGTAGCACGTCAACAATGGATTGCCCATGTGCAACGCTATCTTTCATATTTGTGGCCGGATTTTTACGACAGAAGTTGCATCTTACAAATGGGAAATGAATGCAAGTGGAAATGCGCTTTATGTAAATCGTTTACGATTACTTTTTAACTTGTTTATTCTTTTTCTTGTTTACATTGATGTACACAACCTTTATTTATAAATCAATAATACAATACAATATTACTTAATCATTAGCATCTTTAGATATTTATCGTTATATTTTTTGTCCTCCGCGATTACCACACATTCGTCTTGTGTTATTGCAATTGCACGTCTCGCTCTCCCTTCTTATTGGTAATTTTCCAACTCTCGCTTATTGCTCTCCTTCTTTCTACATCTCTCTATGCCTCTATCGTCATATTTTGTTGCGTCGCCACCATATTTCTTTTGTGATCAATCGTGTTGATAAGCACCCCTTAACAGGTTTGCGTTTTCACTCTCTTCACCTCGCGTCCGATCGTCCTACGACTCGGTCGTTTGACTCACCTTCTCCATTTTTGTTTCTTCTTCTGCTGTGTAGTTTGATGTACTTCCGTTTGGGTCCATTTTCCACTTGTAATAAATACCTTCTTTGTGCCATTACCCGCTTTACATCCCAACATCTCCGTTGCTTACATATCCCATCAAACAGGTATTCTCTTGCATTTCCTTTCTCCTATCCCCAACAGTTGTCTCATCGCCACTTCTCCTTCTTTCCCTAATTCCCTTATTTGTGCGTTTGCTCCCATATTCCCTTACACGCGGTATTGTAGGTGTTTAAACTGTCATTTTTTCTGCTTTTTCCTCCTTTCTACATTTAGTTCTATGGTTCTTTACAGTATCCTTCCACTCTTGTGGTAGTCCTTCGACTCTCTATATCTTATGTGTACGATTTCTCAATTTCTCTTGTACCTCTTCATCACTGTATCGTTTTCGTTGAAGTGCTTGTCTTCTTGTTTTCGTTTGTAAAATTATCTTAATGTGCTGATGTCCGTTCTCGTTCTTATAATGATATCCTTTGCTTCTTTAATAAAGGGTTTATAAATCGCCACTAAAGTCGTGTTTACATCTAAAACAATAAATCAACATTTCATGTTATATAAGCAAGTTTAAAGAAGTCGTCATGTGATTGATGATCGCGTTTGGAAGAACAAACTGTTGCGGTCAGTTTCAAGTGATTGATAGCGACTTGAGACGTTCCGTTGCTAGAAGATGGGTATATCGTTGCATTGAGTACTCAAAACATGTATTGCTGTTATTGTAACGGTCGATATACGAACTTTTCAATATCTACGTAATGTCAGTAAACCATTCTCCTCTTTTTGTTGCAGAAATGGTACGTAGACAGCATGCACACATTTCTCATGTAAGTGCATACTTTTTAATTTCTTGATTGTATCCAAGATCTCGATATAGTGGCATTGTCCTATAAGTAAAAGAGGTGTCGATTTTTTTGCGAGCAAAAGAAAATAGATGGATTCGCGTAGCGAGCACAAAATTCAATTTACGCGAGCTTGAAAAGCCAGTCCTCTTATGCGTTGAACACACAATTTTTTGCATACTTGATGGAAAACGGAAAGCGTGATAGAAATGAATTTCTAGAGAAAAACGCTTCAAGATTCAGCAGGTGAGACGAACTATCTATAACAAGATTTACTACCGACAATTACCCAAATAAATAAGCACTTGTGGTCGCTGAAGTGTACTTTATTATCTACCTTCTAGTTATTCTCGCTACAGAATTTGTATTTGTTCGTTTACCCAATATATCATTGACCACAATATTTATAAATTACTTCGTGAATTACAGCTTCTTGTCCAGTTCAATGTTACAAAAGAAGCAAAAAATATTTGCGAAGCTTCCTTCCCTTTTCACTTGCAACTTGCACGTAGTACTCTATGAAAACATGAGGACGTTGACAATTTTAATAAGCACACAAGTTAAAACGACAAATTTACAATACATTAACCCAACGCAAATAAAATAATACATGTAAATATGTGAAATCGTGGAATTGGAGTGATGTACACACCAGGAGTAAAACTCATCCCTGTTTTCCGTTTTGACCTTTTGTTCAATTATTTCTTATGACAATCTACAGATAAAATATTTCATGTTTAAATTAGCAGTTATGATATGGTAATTGCACATTTCGAAAAAGTTGACTTTAAATTTTTCACTAAAGCTTTCGTGGTTGGGGCAGTTTGGTGTCAAATCTTTAATCGAATTTAAAATTATCAATCCTTCTTTAGCAAAAATGTTGTCATATTTGGCATTGTTACGTAAATATTTCGAAACAAAAATGATTGTAATGTAATGATGCGAAAATATCTCCGTACCTGCAGTCGACGGTTATGACAAGATAATTAATCCGGGTAGTTGTATCTGCTGGATGCTTTGGTTTTTGAGGTAGTTTAATTGAATAAATTGCTGGATTTTGCAGGGATACAATTTTATGCTGACTGACTTATCTTTCCATGTCTCTACATGCGTATGGCTTTATAACTAGATAGGACTGTCCGCATATCACAACATTTATACATCACATGCCGCTTTGGTTTATTCTGGAGATCGTATTCTATAAACGGGACAATTAGACCCATTTAGGTTAAAAGCAATTTAACACCAATGCTTTGCCAAGTTTAGTTATAGTACGGAAGTGTAGAAATACGACCAGACTGGTGTCGATCGCTTTAATGGTCCCTTTTGGTGCTTCACGCTTAGCATCAGCAAACAAAGCACTGCAGTGCAATGCTTTTCATACTTTTGTTTTTTTTTCTGCTCATTGCTGTAGTTTGTTTAAGATACTTCAATACGCTTCACAAATTATTGCAGTAACCTGTTCAGTACTTTTTACTAGTCGGAGTACTTGTGCAATATCATTAATAATACCACTAATTTCTTACTAATTTGTAATAATTATAATCCATTTATCTTTTTTTATTGTACTTTTTTTTATAATAATTTAATAATAATGTACAGGGTGTAAATCGAAAAGTGGAACATAGGCGTTGAACATGGGAAATTACTTTTTCTTTGCGCAAACGTTTCCTAATTATTTTACGCAAAAATACTTCAAATAAAAGTTATAGAGATATAAATTCTGCATCTAAATCATGTGAAACGATTATTCTACCTCTTTTTGTACGCAAAAAAATTAATTATAAAGATTCTGTTTTCACGAGTTTTTAGTCTAAGTAGCCATGGACTATGTTTTTCTTTTATTATAGCCCATGGCTACTTAGACTAAAAACTTGTGAAAACAGAATCTTTATAATTAATTTTTTCGCGTACAAAAAGAGGTAGAATAATCGTTTCACATGATTTAGATGCAGAATTTATATCTCTATAACTTTTATTTGAAGTATTTTTGCGTAAAGTAATTAGGAAACGTTTGCGCAAAGAAAAAGTAATTTCCCATGTTAAACGCCTATGTTCCACTTTTCGATATGATATGATATGCGTATATGTATACGCTTCTATATTTACTTTTATGATTGTTCATTTATGGATTACTAAGAATCTGTTGAGCATAAACACTACTGATTACTGACTGATCCGGCAATACTCAAATCATCAGTACATTCTTTTTCTTTGTAAGGATCCTCAGATCCATTATAGTTTTGTATTTTTGTCCGTCCGTCCGTCCGTCCGTGCATGTGAGCTATAACTCTTTTTAAAAGTGTCGTCCGATCATATTGATCATGGTGTAGGGGTTCTTTGGGCAAGCGGGTAGAACACTATTGATTTTGAAGAAGCTCGCTGAACAGGGACGATATAGGACGAGTGAATCGGAAACAGGAAAAACGATGTGGCCAATATAATAGAAATCAACACATTTCATTCCTTACTCCCATTCATAATTTAAATCCGCAAATTATTTTAAGGCCTCCTAAGGAAATTATGCATATAACGGTCACAATTTTAGAAAATCTTAAATAAAACGAAAACCATAACAGATAGGTATAGGGCATGTAATGAAATCGATGAAGAATTTTTTTCCACATTTGAAAGTGCAAAAAATAAATCAGGTTTCATTTGAAAAAATCAACTTTTTAAGGTTCCAAATTATTAAACTTGACCATTCATTTTGAAACACCCTGTAGAAGGGCGATCAAAATTTAAATCATTCGCATGTAGCATCACGTCAGTATTGTTTGATTTTTGAAGACTTTTTGAAATTCGAGTCAACGGAGCCATAGGTACAGGGCGCTAAAGAGAAACAGTCAAACGTCGTAGAAAAAGATAACGTGTTAGCCGACGCACTCTGACGCATCGAAGCGATAACACAGAGCATCTGCTTCAAAGAGCTATACTCTGTTTTTTAACTAGGAAGACGGATTTAAAAACCTGATTCACACTGAAAATGTCACTAGAATCTAGTAACAAAAATAATACCTACTCATTTTATACACACATGTATTGTGTGTTGCGTGATGTGTTTTTCTTTCACATTTGGATAGATTTCATTATTTATGCTTTTGGGTTATTATTTGATAGGAACTACTTTATATTATGCATACATCACACTTTTAAAAGCGAATTAGGTAATACATTGATAATAGGTAATAATCCTGCATACATTTTTTGGCCTTTGAAACATTATTTTGAATTGTAGTTTTAAATGTTTTATCAATTGTAATACTACACAATCCACATTACAATTTACAACAAATGTTAAGTTATTGAACAAATTCATAACAATGGAATTATATATTCATATTATTAAACAGCACAGTTCACCGTTTTATGTATAAGCGATTTAGACACTGTCTTCCGAAAGTTCACTAAAACTGTCACTGTCCTCCGACCCGAGTGAAATAATTAATGGTTCTATAAGTGTATCCATTAGGCCATCCAATCTACACATCTTATTTTCTTTCTTAATAACGTGTTGCACACAATTCCGCCAATCATCAGAGCTCACATTTGCAACAGCGTTATGACCACCGGGACGTTTCGAAGGGGCAACAATCCCAGTACTTCGATCTTCTTTAATTATCCGGTATACTGTTGATCGTGCAACTCCTAATATGTGTCATACTTTAATAACCAAATATATACCTACATCATTATTTACGTTACCTGTGGTAGATGTAATCTTCAACACAAGCGTAGCAAAATTCATATCCGGACTATCAGATATCATTTGTTTATAAGTGTTTATAATAAACTGCTTCTCGGAGACTGATAAAATGACCCAAGTTTAAGCGACTACGTTTTTTCAAAGGAGACAAGCTTGCTTTACTGGTACTTGGAGTTGAATCCATGCACTAATGCCAGTACACTTAGGACGCGAAATATCAACTTTAGTTCTTAAAAGAACTGTTTTACTTTGTTAAAATTTATGCAAAAGGACTCGGAACATACGAAAACTCAAAAATAAGTACAACAGTTAAGGATGAGAATCGCGATTAAATTTGACAGTTAAATCATGTCAATAGCAATTTTACCTGGGTGTAAAACGGGCGCAGCGCGAGCCAATAGAAACTAAGATTTTTTGCGGGAACTTTTAAATCCGTCTTCCTAGTTAAAAAACAAAGTATAGAGTTTTCGGACTCACGTCTTCAATAATATACACCAACTTTCAGACCCAGGTGTACAAGCAACTACCAAATTAGCAACACAAAAATTCGCGTGGCCATACATCGATAAGGACTGCAGAGCATGGGCCTGCAGTGCCAACGAAGCAAAAGTAACACGACACACCCCACACCAGGCGCAATCCCACCGACAAGCTCGAGGTTCGAGGATGCTTATATCGACCTGGTAGGACCACTTCCGATATCGCAAGGAAAATGTGTATCGACCGGTACACACGGGATCGCACGATTTGGGACCCCGCTTCCTGTAACCACGGACCAAGGAAGACAATTTGAATCTCGCGTGTTTCAACGGTTACAACATCTTGCAGGTTTCAACAGAACTCACACCACAGTATACCACTCACAAGTGACAAGCCAATGGGATGGTAGAACGATTTCGCGGCCAACTAATGGCAGCCCTCATGTGCCACAGAAAACAGGAATCGGCTGAAGTTCTACCAGTGGTATTGCTAGGAATCCGGGCAACCTGGAAAAAAGATCTCAAGCGCAAAATAGTTCTACGGTACAGTTCTTCGGTTGCCTAGCGAATTCTTAGCTACCCATACAGGTAATCAAAATATTGAACCAGAAAATGAAGCGGCACAGCTTCGGAGGTACTTCGATAAACTTGGTCCCGTCGCTGGAACGCAGGATGGCACACATAAAGTATTCCAGTTCAATTACACGGCTCCCCACATATTTAAAAAGAACTGGGAGAAACTAGAGGAGATCTTGATATCAGTTTATATAGGAAGAATGTGACAGGAGCATGTGGTAACATGAGAACAACTCGAGGAACAGCGTAAGAAGTAAGAAGTAATTGCGATGCTTGATGGTAATATGAATTAATTAAACCTTAAGAAGAAACTTAGAAAGACTTGACAAACTTGAACACGGGAAGGTTTTCCCACCCTTTTTAGAAATATGAGATACCCATTTTCTTTGACAACTTCTTTTTTAAACAATAGGGCGGCATACTTCTTGGTGGCGAGAGGATAGATTTTTTGTATAGTTAACGGTAGGATTGGGGCCTAAAATTAACTTAATTTTCTCATTCAAAATTCAATCTACGATACAATGAGGGGTGTGTGTTTGTATTATACAGGTATGCATCCAATGAAAGAATATATTCAATTTGAAATTTTGACTGTTGTGACTAATGCGATAACCAGTCGGTTATGAACGGTCACCTTCAGACGTTATCTTTAGTACTGTAACATGTTGCTTATTGTTGTGTTGGTGTTCGTTTGTGCGGTGCCTTCTCTTCAATTAGTTTAGAACGGTGAGTCCAAATTATAATTAATTACGACATTGTATTTGATCAAAAAATTAGGTAAATAGGTTGGGTCGTCCCTAATTTTCCAATTTTTGATTACTGCGCTTTACTAGGTCCCATGGAAACGCTCAAAACGTTTTCCAAGGTTCTTTTCGTGTTAAACAGAAAAAATACCTATGCAGTGCGTTAGTAAAAGTTTCAAACATCAAGTTCTTAATCTGCTTGGTGTACTTGGAGTACCTATTTGTTCTTTATTCGTGGATTCGAAAATTAATCAAATCGACTTTCTACTATTTGTTTTTGGAATAGCTTTGTAAAATTACATCATTAGATACGCGTTACGTAAATTTCGTGGTTTTCTGCTTGTTTCTCGCCCTTAAAACTCCCTAACCTCTCGTTCGATTATGGTACGGATGAATCGTCCTATTGTTACTACCCGTCATACTGGAAATCGTATGTTCAGATAATTCGGTTAGTGCAAAGCTGTAAAAAAATTTTCTTAAATAACTATCTACGTGCAAAAGTCTGTTATAATTTATTCTAAAAAAATTCTTTGAACGTTGCTTTTTTGAACAATCTCAGTGACCTTTCCGAAACAGTTTTCAATTGATTTACGTGATTCTATAGGTAGTGCATATTGCGAATAATGAGTTACGAATATGAGTTAAATATAATTTAGTCCTATTCCCATTTACGATAAATTGTATTACAATGAACATACAGGGTGATTCCTATAGCACCTGCCACCGTTTGGGAGCGTATAGGGGGTGCCTAGGGGAGTATTTTGATATAGGACACTTGGGGTCGGAAATCTAAAATAAGGGCGGCAGAACCAAATTTATCTTCTGGAATTTCACGCCTGTATGTAGGCAACCCAACCGACCGACGTTTCGCGCGGAGCGATGCAGAGCGAGTTGGCGCGAGGAAGCGACATGGGAGGGAAGGAGGGAAAACGACAGTCAAAAGCAATAACGTTTACAAGTGTTCAACGTGGCCCCCGTTGTTCTCAATGCACTTCCTACATCTAGCCAACTATTATTATACTATTGCCATAGTGTTTATTCACTTGATACGCGTCGTTGCAGACGGGATTTCGTGGGTTTTAACAAAATTCTGATCAAGTGTCAGCCACACATCGCCGCCTGAGATCGCTCCGTGTGCACCGCCGGCCGGTTGGGTTGCCTACCTACAGGCGCGAAATTCCAGAAGGTAAATTTGGCTCTGGCACCCTTATTTTAGATTTCCGACCCCAAGTGTCCTATATCAAAATACTCCCCTACGCACCACCTACACGCTCCCAAACGGTGGCAGGTACTATAGGAATCACCCTGATATCAAAAGTGGAACCCCACGTAACGTCATTGTTTCTTGATTAGTTACGACGGAATGTGAGTGGACAAGGCCTTATCTCTTATCTCCGTAGCACACTCCGATATACTTTTGTTTCATTTTTGTGATTCAAAACATTTATTTTTGGGACAAGAAATTGCAATGCCACAGTGCTCGTGTTTTATATTTTTGTTGACAGGTTTTCAATCAAAATTTCACTATGTAGCTACCGAACGATTGATTAATTGCCTGTAATTTTTTTGTACAGAGCTGGCAATTTTCTTTATTCTAATCGGGATGCGAATCATTATAAGCACCATCACTGATGTCTTCGATGTCTTAAGGGTAGTAAAAATTGGCAGGCATCTGGATACCTAATTTTTGTACTACTGGAAGTTGCAAAAGACCGTCGCCATCTTGAAGATTTCAACCGAATTCGTTGCAAACTGACGGACTTTCTTGTTCCTTACATCTTTTTCTCTTAGTCTTAGTTATACAGGGTGGCAATTTGAAAACTTACCACCTTCCTTGTCTTAGTAAATAAACGAGATATTTAAAAAAATCAAATCCGTTTCGCTAATTCGGAGGGGGAATCACAATGACATAGTTGGCGACGCACCCCCTCCAACCCCCACAGCCACCCCAACTTTTAAATCTTAAATAGTGACCCCCCATGTGTGATACGTCGTTGGAAAGTTCTGAAAAAATGCTTTCCAGCCATACCAAATAGCATTACATTTAGGTTAGTAATTATCGTGCAAATCAAAAATAAACTAATAATACAAAACTATTATGCAGGTATTACATGTAAAGGGTCAACTAAAAGAATCGATTTGCAATAGGGTATGAGACAGGTGGCTCTTTACTTCTAAGACACATAAAACAAGTACACGCGCATAAATATATCTCCAGCGTGTGCAAGGGAGTTTATTTGCACTTTTACCTTACGATTTCAAAACGAGGAGGTATATCACATATTCGAAATAAGTCGCCCTGCTAAATATTAATATTCATTATTCGGTTCAAATAGTGTAAGGGACATAACGTTAATAAACATCAAGTACAGGGTGTAATTCGAAAAGTGGAACATAGGCGTTTATGGGAAATTACTTTTTCTTTGCGCAAACGGTTCCTAATTATTTTACGCAAAAATACTTCAAATAAAAGTTATAGAGATATAAATTCTGCATTAAAATCATGTGAAACGATTATTCTACTTCTTCTTGTACGCGAAAAAATAAATTATAAAGATTCTGTTTTCACGAATCTAAGTAGCCATGGACTATGTTTTTCTTTTATCATAGTCCATGGCTACTTAGACTAAAAGAAGACTTGGAAAAAAAATGCATATTTATGAGCTCTTTTCAACGTATCTATTTCCAATTTTTGTTAGTTCTCAACACGAATTTTATTATTTTTTTATTTAGTTATTTGTGCAACCAGTTTGGAAAAGCACTATTTTTTGTAGCGAGCGGATTTCTGCGGAAACGAGCGAGGCGAGTTCCGAAAAAGGAAGCGAGTTACGAATATGAGTGTTTCCCAACGTGTTTCACACAATATTTTTCTCATTTTGACATTTAAAGTGATACCTTCCATCACCAGTTACGAAATGTTTTACTTTTTACAACGTCAACGAGTTTTAAAAAGTGCCACTTTAAATCTCAAAATTAGAAAAATGTCATTTTAAACATTTACGCCTAATAAAAACTCAAAAATTAGAGATTTATTTTTTAAAGTCTCTTATCTAAATTTAATAAATTACACAAATGATACAATTTAAACAAGAATTGTACAATTACAAACAATTCTAAAATAGAAAAACAACACTAAGACACACATTCAAATTAAATAAACCGATTCTGTGCTTATTCGTAAAGAAGTGAAGTTTACGAAGAAGCAGTTGTTTCTCAGTAAGTTAAAGGGAGTTTTCCATCATCAAAGAGCCAAATCTGACATCTGTAATTACAAAGTGAACAAACTGTTCCACGATGAGCTTGTGTTGTTTCGAGGTAAGTATGAATTCATAGATAGTCTATTAAAAAATTCAGCCTGTTTTAATAGGGTATCTATGACTCCATAATTACCTCGAAATCTGTAATTACATCACAGTTACGATTGAAGATTTTGCATTATTAACACTTTAAAGTAATTAAGATTTAATTGGATTGATAGGTATGAAATAAGTAATTAGTTTTTTTTCTTGAGCGCTCAAGGCCAGAAAAACCAATACCACACAACAAGCGATCGATAGAACAAATTAATTAAAATAAGTCTTAATTATATTAATGTATGTCTCCATTGTAATTACTTTTCTTAATTGGATTGATAGGTATGAAATAAGTAATTAAAGTTTTTTCTCTTGAGCCTCAAGAGAAAATAATCACAAAAGGTCCAACATATTAATTTATCCTTTAAAAATTTAAAAAAAAGCTGATAGATGTGAATCGATGTTTGTTCAAGTGTACGTGAAGTTAGTAGTGCATTTCTTCGTGAACTACTACTTGAGTTCAAAAATTAAGAGTGGCGAATAAGCTGAAGGAAATAAAACAGTCTGCAATGGATACTCAGTTTAAATATTCGTATGGGATACCTTTTTAAAAGTAATCTTAGCAAAAAAGTCGTATTTGCTTTCTTCAAGCATCCGACAATAACAATTGTAGCAAAACTAATAACACGAATTACATTTTTAAAGCGCTTGAACATATAACAGCGTAATGCTCCTAATGCAAATGGGTATGGTAATCGGTAAAGTCTTCAGTTCTCAAACCAGATAAACAACTGAAATGTCTAAATTTGAATTTTTAAATTTATTATTAATTAATAGTTCCGTACATAAAACTGTCCGCTAGATTTTCCGTCGTTTCCCAAGAAGGGCTCTGTTACAAATTCCGGTCTGGAAACCTAGCGATTTTTCTTACTAATCCCATCCCTTAATCATTTCCGTAATTGAAATACTTTAATCATTGACAGCTTACGGAATACCGTTCTCTGCCGAACTATTTGAATGAATAATTAAACTAAGTTACAAAAGAAACAAACCGAAAATTTAACGTAAACTATGGTTAGAAACTACGACACTTGTCTAAACTACTAAAGACAGTTTAAGTATAGAAACTGTTTTGCATTTCATGAGAACTTTTATCGCCTGTGGAACTTATTACTCACCGAGCCTTAACCCCACAAATTTACCCCCGAAAAAGTTCGCTAGTAACAATTCTCATTTTAACGTTAAGCCGCTTTTAATAAAAATTGAACGATGTAATTAGCCAAAACTTTATAGCGTTTCGCACCCATGCTTTTAAATCAGTGCGCTCGTTTTAAGAAGTCTTTACTTTAAAAAAATCAATGCCGACAGTAATGAACATTTTTAACCACGAGACGTCGTCTGTTTGGTTTTCATTTAGTTATCTCCAGGTCCACTACGTTCTAAAAGAAACTTAATCAACCTGATTGAATGGTAATATCATTCTAGATATTGAGTACATGTCGGGAGCAGGTAAGGGAAGCTTTAATCGTCTTCTCTGCAAACAACAAAAGTCTTTCATTAAGATTTTTTTTATAAATTTTAGTTCGGCTAAATTTATATTAAAGAGCATGTTAACAAAAAATATGTCAACATCAAAGTGAACTTTTCCTTTACATTTAATTATCTACGTTTCCCAAGACGTTCTGCCTTTTCAGTCTTATTATACCAGGGAATGCTTCATTTAATTAAGTTTCTCATAATACAAGCGTAATTAAAGAATCATCAAACCTAAAGAAATTCTTCGTTTTGACGTAATGGGGAAAATGACTGGCAAACATTGAATTAATTCCGTTTATGTTTACCTCGTTGAGGAAAACCAACCCTAATTAAGGTACAAAAGAAATTTAAAGATACCAAAATTGAATTACATGAATGTAATGCTCGTATATGAATATTTGTAATTATGGGTATACAAGAAAGAACCACGAAGTGATAATTTATTCTATAGCGATAGATATTGGAACAGTGCGCATCATCAGGCTTACAAGTTAAAATCTTAGATATCTAGACAAATGTTATTTTACCGTTAAAATTACAGCTTGAAATGAGTGTCTTAGATGGAATTGGTATTTACAGTCCGAGAGCCGGTAGACATTTTTGGGTAGGTATTCGAGGCACGCTGAAAACTTGTCCAATACTTCTCCAATCTCAGAATTGCAGACCTGGCTGTGAAATAGCGGGGCTAAATCAACCCTTATATTTTTAAAGCGGACGTACGGTGTAGGTCATAGGTTAGTTGGTAGAATTGAAGTAGAATTTTCCGAGCCGGTAATGTAGAAGCTCATGTATGGCGTACTGGAGTTGATAGATGGCGGTGGACCTCCCCAAATGAATCTTCCTTGCGCAATATTGAGAAAAAACGCGTCATTTTTATTAACATACCGAAAACGGCCTTAGAACTTTTAAAATGTATCCGCAAATGCGTCAGCTAAGCGTTGAAAGCAAAATAACAAGAGGAACTCCACCAAACTTATATAGCACCAATAAAAACACCAGAAGGTTGACAAAAACTGTCGAGTAACTGTAATGGCGTGTATGTTCTTTTACAAGTAATGATCGAATCTCGTTAATTTGTAATTCCGTCGGCGAAACAAAGAACAAAATACTGAATTTAAATTACGAGCGAAAAAACATAACATAATTTTGCCTTATTAGTTTTTCTGAAATTTTGCATTTTATAATTTGTATAATTATTGTATTGATCAGTGATTTTGATGGTCCTCGTCCTTGCTTTCCGGAGTGTTTTGTTTCACAAATATAGCGAATTTAGCAATAGATGGAATTTTTTAACAATAAAATTAGTTCCAAGTAGGGAATGCAATCCTGCAGCAAAATTTCGATCCCGATATTTGCGGGATCTCACTATTTTAAATAAAGCAAATAAATAAGCATTTTTGTGCGGTTAACCGAATATTCTCGAACAAAACACATCGTATTTGCCGGAAAGAATGCGCCACATCACCCTTTGTTTCTTGTCGCCGGTGACTAAGCCCCATATCTATCTGTATTTCTAGAATATTCGCCACAATATTTTTATATAACCACTGTATTACTAGAGTCTTTATAAACGACCGACGAGTTCGACATATTGTCTTTAAGAAGTTAACACATACAGGGTAAAGCATAATTATTGCATGAACTGCAACCAAAAGCACTAAATATGGAATACCCCTATTTCATTTATTTTTTACACCCATCATAAAAGCTTCGAACACTGGGAGGTATTCCATATCCCACAGACCCCTCAGTGCTACGATCTCCCACAAAATGTTTACCGCTAACGACTCTTCTTATAGTTTTTCAACAAATTTTCTTTTCTTAAGGAGAATCCCTACTCCACAGACTTTAGCTGTTACGTTCGATTGTCCTTTGTTAAAGATTGGAGTGTAAGTCTTCGAGCACTAAATATTTTGGGGGAGAATGTACCCGAGGGTCTGGGGAATACCCCCCAGGTAAAGAACAAATATATTTTAACCATCATAAAAGCTTCGAACACTGAGGGGTATTCTAGAACCCCAGACCCCCCAGCTCTACAGTCTCCCACAAAATGCTTACCCCTAACAACTGTTATAGTTTTTCATTGAATTTTTTTTTAAGGAGCATCCCTACCCCACATAGTTTAGGACAGGTGATACATTCGATTGTCCCTTTTTAAAAATTAGAATGTAAATCTAAAAGCACTACATATATTGGGGGATAACGTACGCGGGAGTCTGGGGGTATAAGAAAAATTCATTTGGGTATACCCCAGTAATTTATTTTTTTTACATCCATCATAAAAGCTTCAGGTGCTGGAGGGTATTCCATACCCCGCAGACCCCCGGTGCTATTGTCTCCCTCAAAATATTCACCCCTAACGACTCTTCTTTTATCTTCCTTTTCTAAGAAGAAACCCTATCCCACATACTTCTGGTGTTACGTTCTATTGTCCCTTATTAAAAATTAGAGTGTAACTATACTAAATATTTAGCACGTAGCGAGTCCGTCCCTGCTTTTCATAATTATTCTTAAAGTTCAAATTATCTCGAAGTCAACTGAAAGCCATCTAGAAATCTGTTTGAAATCGGTCTTTAATTTGCAAATCTTCTCTCGAATTTCTTAAGCCTTTCTCAATTTTTCTTAAAATGGCCCTTTTCCATACATGAAGGTGTCAAAAACCATAATGAAGATTTTTGAAGTCCAAAGGAAATACAATGTTACAACCTTCACCCCATTTTTCCCAGATCTTATTTAATTAATAAAGTTACGATATGAAACAACCATGTTCATTAATTTGGTACTACTTAAAAATACTCGCAGCTAATACTACACTCAACGTTAAGGGTTGCAATAATCTTTAATTTAAATTATTTCGTTTCGGTTACTATGAGAACCGACTACTTTCGACAATTTCAACTAATGGTGTAAGTTAGCTCGAAAATGAGTTTAACATTAATTAAAATTTAAGCAATTAAAAGAAATGTACAGCTATGTCAACAGCACGTGCGTTTCATTTTGGATTACGATGGTAACTTTGTACACAGTCGAAAGTTTAAAAACTGTAATAAAACTTGTTACATTGTTGATGGGAATTTAATGCGTTTTATAAATTAGAGCACGTTCGTGTGTTTGATATTCATATCGTTCTGTTTGCTTTAGTTATTTGTAGTAACGTAACAGCTCAAGAAGTTCGGTACGGCTTTTAATTTTCATAGATGTGTGCAAAAAGCATTTATTTTATTCCATTTGCTTACAAACGGAGTCATTTACCAGTTCCTAAAAACTTGATGCGTGCGTAGTAAGTTTCTACAGCGTTTATGTATTCAACAAACCAAATTTGCAACTAGCAAAGCATTTAATTTATTTATTGTTCATAAAACAATTTGGTGGATTTACAAATATTGTGGGAAGTGTAAGAAGTGTGGTCAACAAAATGTTAGCTATTTCTATCATTTCGATATAGAGTGTCCCATTAAAAAAAACGCAAGTTTGATACGTCACTGGCACACAGCACGCCTCCGGTAATCAAAAATATTTTAAGAACATTTTAAAGGAATTATGATCCGAAAGGTCTTAGATGCTACACCCTGTATTGAGATCAATTTTTCATGATAACTCGGTTCGTTGTTGGACACCCTTGAAAACATGGAGTTCTCGCTTCTCCCGAATAATCGCTCTTATAAGCGATGAGTATTTGTCCTCGGACAATTCGCCTATAGTTCCAAGCTCCAAGAAAGATCACGTTCACGATACCTTCACCCCAAAGGATCGACTTGTCTTCATCAAATTACTTCTATGGAGTATGGACTCAATTCTGAAGTTCTCTTTGATTATGGTAGCGAGTCGCATTGGTAAATTCGCTTCCGAAGACGCCCAAATTTTCGGAAGATTCCACTTCACTCAACTGGACGTTTAGTTATGTAATTTTTGAAATTTTCGGTGCCCTTCTTTTAATGCTTTGCCATAAACCGGGTTGGTTGTAGTTAATGATTTTATTATAAACGTGACTTATGGATTTGATATTTGGAGAGAGAAAGGAGTTAGGTTTAGGAACTATTGTAATACCTTTCTAAAAATAGCATATTTTTGATTTTTTCCGTATACAGGATGTCCAACATAAAAAACGTACAGAATAATTCGGAAACCGTACGGGTTAAAAATATTGTAATACATTGTAATAAAAAAAACCATCTTGTGGAGCTATAAAGATAGCAATGTGAAAGTGTCTTTTCCTTCTTAATCTCACTTACTTTTAACCTTAGAGAGAAAAACGAAATCACAATATTTCACATTTTTAGCGCATTTCTACAAAAACTAAAAAAAAAGGCGCTATTGTGGCCATTGTGGCACATTATATTTAGCAGGTAATTGCAGGAATTGTAATAAATTGCTACATATTTTGTTTTTAGAACGATCTCGAGAGCATCATAAAGTAGAGTTCCATGAAGGTGATCTTGCATCTTGTATAATCAAATATAATACTGCGCATGTCCAGACCCACATTCGATATTTGTAAACTATTCTTCTAAAATTGTAGAGTACGATTCTTCTTATAAATTGAAACTGAAGTAACATGTCAAAAATGGATTGCACATATGCAACGCTATCTTTCTTATTTGTGGTCGGATTTTTAGGATTTTAACAGAAGTTGCATCTTACAAATGGGAAAGCAAGTGGAAGTGCGCTTTTTGTAAATCGTTTACGCAGGGCCGTGGCATCCAGTAGGGCAACCGGGCAAGTGCCCTAGGCGCCATATTTTGCTAGGCGCCAAAAAGTCCTAAAATTTTTTAAAATAAAAATTATACAAAAGTATTTTACAAAGTTTTTATTTTGCAATTTTAAGTGCACTTGAGTCAGGATTGATCGTAAATAAGTAATATAATAATTGTAAAATAAGTATAGTGAATTTGCTAAAGTTAAAGCTAGAAAAGTAAATTTTAAATAAATATTTAGTCAAACATTTTTTTAAATAAGAAGTATGCAAAATCTGTATTTATATATTTAAGAAGTACATTATTATTTATAATAAAAAATATGCAAAGACCACATTATTATTATTGTTATTATTATTATTAAAAAAGGCGGGTCGGACAAACTTTGCACTAGGCGTAATTTTACCTTGCCACGCTCCTGCGTTTACGATTACTTTTTTATCTTGTTTCGAATATTTCGAGACGTAAGCATAATTTTCCAATAGTCTAAAGGGCTTATTATTGATCCCAACTCCTTAGTCTTTAAACCGAACGTATAACTTGTAGGTTTCTGAGATCACTGTGCTGTAAGCTACCGTCCCACCGGGAGACTTTCCTGTGTCCCGCCGGCCCCATCCACCCCCTTTGGGGTCGAATACATTACTTTCCTAGTCAAGTAGTGTCATTTTACTGAGGGGTTTCGTATAAAATTTTACCCGAAATCGTATTTTAATATGATTAATGTCAATCTGTCAGTGATGACAGGAGTCAATATAGACATTTAGCAATGTGACAGGTTTGGCCGGAACAATGACAGGTGTCCCCGGTACAGTGACGGGCGGAAGGAAAAGTAGTCTGGTCTGCCTCTGTCATGGAAACTATAATTTCCTGATGACATAAAGTTTGCATTTAAATGAAGGTTTCATGACGCTTTTGCGAATATAAATAATCAGTTTCAATTTATATTTACAATCAGAGGGCTTATCCTGTCAATCACTTCCTCTAAGGTGACGCATACTAATATTTAACTATGTTATTTTGCATAAAATGTAAAACAAATTTCACAAATGTATGTAATCTGAATTGCAATCCCTCAGTTTATTCCCGTTTCCTAGAAATTTGGCGAATCCAATATTTGTTTCCAATTTAATCTACCTCTCGGATTGAGATTAAGGGCAGAAATTTGTGCCTTTGTAAATTGCAAAGTAAACCCTGCTATATTTATTTTCGCGAAAGGCGAAACCAATTAAAAGTTGTTCATATTAAGTTCGAAACAAACAAAAAGATACCGATATCACTTCTGTGTAAAGAACAATCTCTACGACGACAACCACATTTTCTTACTGTCTGCAATTAAATTAACACATACACCATTGCTAAAAAGTAATTGAACTGATTTTGTTTGGTATCATGGTCATCCCAACTATTGAGGTATGTAAGGCTCTTATCTATTTGGTGAACAGAAAAATGGTGGAGCCGTTCCTTCCAAAATTCAAGTAATTCCGCACTAAAGTCAGTACAGTCGATTGACTGCTTTGTGCTTATGTCATCTTATTAATGTTGGAGTGTGAAATGCGAACGCTGGTCCTGAAGAGAAAATTATATTATCCAAGGATTGATACTGTGAATCGCAACGAAACGTTTGCGTGCAATGCAACGCTAATGAAGTACTCGAATATTTAAATCTAAATGTGCCTTTGTGGCGCTAGCTCCTCTTTGTGTTTAATTCTTTTATTCTTTGATGTGTTTCAATTTTTATTTAGGGAACAACAGCAACAATATATTTTCTTTTTTACGATATCCATGTAGAGATTATTTAGAGGATGAATAATTTGATTTGTCAAAATTTTGGGACAAAAGCTACATGTAAAAATTTTAAATTCCTACCCAGTAAATTGGAACTGTCTTTATTCAATTAAACGAAACGTTTTTTATCACGCGAACGTTAGTAAGGGATTTATTGCATTGGGTTAAAAAATTACCCCCACTATTTTGACGGAAATATACGTTTTGAAACGCCAGGAATCCGAATCAAACAAAATCTTGATGATTTCAGTCTGTCGGTCCGCCTGTACTCTAATTTTCGGGTAAACGGCTGAACCGATTGGAACCAAATTTAGTACACATATTCTTAAATATAAAAGGGCAGAATCGTGCATGCGCAGGTGTGCGAGTGGTATCTGTTTTAGCCACAGCAAATTTTTACCATTATGTATTGATAACTCATACAAGTAACGAGCTAGAAGAACTGAAAAAAAATTCCGTTAATTTTTACTGCTAAACTTGCTAAAGATACTTTATATTTTTCTTGCGAATATAGTCAATTAGCATAGTTTTCGGGATATAAAAGGAACACTGAAAAAAGAGCGTACATGGTTGTTTGCATTTTTCCTTTTGGCACTACCAGAAAGACTATTCTTAACGCGAATTTGGCAACTAAAAAAATACAGATAACCGTTGAAAATTGAAATTTTTTTTACAAAAACATCAAGTGACGGAACTCTATGCTACTAATTTTAGCCACGTCTGCGACATAAAATAAGATTCAGTTCAAACACTCTGAAGATCTTCGCACTTTTGGATCACAATCAAGAAGCGTTCGCACCCTGATAAATAATTATGCAATTGTGCCATAAGCGCAATAGCAACGAACTGAGATTTTGTAAAGTAATTTCCATTTCAATATCATTAAAAATTATTGCTGTGTCCCCTTCAATTTAGGCCACATACAAAAAAATCAATGCAATGCCACACGTTGGGCGCCAAATAAAAATGCTGTGTGCAATGATCCCAGGCCAAAAAGAACGATCTTTAAACCCAACTAGCTCTACAATTATAATTTTTCCCGGTGCAGATCCTCACCCCGATACGGAAACATGATTTAATCCTGACCTCAATTTTTTTTGCTTCCCGGCAGACAGTGGGCAAGATTGATAACCCCAAAATTCCAAACGAACTGCTATTAAATTTTGAAAAACACTTAAAATGATCTTGGGGCGAGAATCAAATAAAATTAATTGTAATTTGAACGTGAAACTTCTCTGTTCGTCGTTAGTAAAGGGTTCGAATTAACACACAACTTGCATGAAATTACACAGAAAAATTTGATTTTACAAACACAAAATAATAAAAAGAAAATCAACCATCATCATTCAATTAAAATTGAGATAAGTGCAATATGTAAAGAGATGAAAACGTAATCTTTTGTAAAATTCTAGTATAATTTACCCCTATTTTTGTGTTTTTTTCATTGATTCTAAACACAGGTGAGGTGCGAAACAAAGATTTGTGTCTTTTTTTTAAAAAGGCCGTATATCTACGAAATTGATACGAAAGTGTTTACCTTATTAGTTGGGGGGGGAAGCGCGTGGAGAGGGGTGAGATCGTTTTGCCTCATAAGCAAAGGAACTGGATTGGAAATGTTTCGTGCGCAATTGAATATTTATCTTTACAGACTTGGGAGGATTATTTTACTTAGAAATCGAACTCGTTTATTCTATGAATGCGTGTAGTACAAAAAGTTAGATTAGTGGAGATTCAGAAATTTAACGCCCCGAAATCTAATCCACTAAAAGCACCGTTTGAAAAGAGGGTACATAAAGAAAAGACGTAACGGTCTACAAACAAAGCATTTTCTGGAACAACGTGAAATTTGAAAGCGCGACTGCATTACGAAAAATCACATTTTGTCTTTATAAATGCTTCTTTCAAACATCAACATGAGATCGACATAGATTTCATTAAATTGAATCAATCTGTTATTTTTACGAGCACGAACCATACCTATTCTTAGGCTTAGATTTCCAGCCGAAAAATTTTAATCTAAAATATGCACGATGCTTATAAAAAGCCTTCAGTCCTTCACGTATAGCTTTTTGAGATCCCTGATTTTTGTGTCAAAATGCTTTAAGGAGTGACTGAAAGTTGAAAAAGATAGATACATCAGACAAAATGTTTTTATTCTGTTTTTTGCATTAACAGCACTATTGCAGAAACAATAACAAAGCGTAATAAAAAATATCAATTTCCATTGGTATGTATATTGTCCATTGTGGTTGGTAGCCTCGATTCAGCCTAAGAGCGATAACAATACTTTTTAATTCCAGACGATCACTGCTAGGAGGCGAAATTTGTTCTGCAAAACAGAAAAACCAGATTTTTCCCCGAACTGGTACAGGGAATGATATAATAAAATCGTAAAAATGCTTCTACGTATGCTCTATTTTAAAATAGGCGAGGGAGTTAGATGAGGTGAAGAAAAATGCGAAATGATTTGTCGAGATGAATCGTAACGGTAGCGGTAAATTTCTTCGAAATTTTCTTGTGGAGTTAGTTTACCTCTATCAGGCCATTTTACTAGAACTCATATTAACCGATCACTTATTCATCATTCCGTTTTTGCCAGATAAAACCCAGCATTACTTTTCTCTTTGTTTTCCATTCACTCGAGAGCTTTCCGTTTTTCACCTGACCTGTTAATTTTCTGTTTAGTTTTGATTAGTTTACCTGTATTGTTGGTATCGTCAATCCTGGTAGGTTATATAAACCTGCGGGCTTCACGTTAACCGATCCGGCAGGGATCTTTTGGGTTCGTGCATTACTTCGGTAGATCTGACTGGATCATAAGTATCACAGTCCTCCTTGAGCGGCGACCGATCTAACTGGTTCTGATAAGGGATCGTTTGAATCGTTTGGAAGATTCCGTTTTAAGGGTTGAAGGTCCGAAGTAGGAAGTTTGGTATCGAAAAAATTAAAACGGGAGCCTTCAACCCTTTTATTATGAAAAGCCCGTCCCGTTCTCCATTGCTCGACTTCCCTTTCTTTTGCAGGGGTGCATAAAGGACCAGATGTGTGAGACACGATTACTAATCACGCGCATTGCCTTGCTCCCTCAAATCCAACGCCTTACTCCCTCAAATCCAAGAACTAAAACACTAATTTACGCCTGTTTTGTGCTCGTTTATGTGCCAACTACCACACTTTGTGCGTAGGGAGGTATAAAAATTTGTATCGAGCACAGGATGTGTTCAGGACGTATTAGTTCCTGTATTTAGGGAAACAGCTTAGTGCACTTTGTGTTCTCATATTGTTTACTGGATTGTCCTATTGATATGAAATTTGGATTCATAATAAAGGTTTCAAGAAGATTCATAGTAATTCCTATTTTTGTTACTAGTACCTAAGTAATCAAAAATCAGTTTTTTAAAGGATATTTTATATTTTATTATATTATATTTATATCAATCTGTTATTGTTTCTATAGCAATTTAGGATAATATAAAAGATATATCTTATAATATGTTGGTAATCTATTCCAGGCATATCTAGAGAAAAAGCAAAATTTTTTAAGAATTCAGATATTATTGTTTTCTATTTCACTAATGACGCTTTCTTTTTCCAGGTTTTCCACATACCAGTAAAGTTTTCATCACACGTAAGTATTCTCCTGTGCTCCTAAAACTGTTACGTTCAGAACCACTTCAACGCTAATTACCTCCTTAAAGGTGCAAGTTTACTGTCTATGAAACACTAATTAGTAGAACTGACAGAGCGTTTATGTGTTTCTCCCTTCAGGTAGATATCTCAACATAGTTAATTTTGACGTTTAAATAGCAATGACATCGCAAACTGGTGTTATGTAATTAAGCAAATTTTCCATTAAAAAAAATGGGAAACGCTGAAAAGGTACGTAAGATTTATGGGCACCTTTGCTACTTTTATAAAGGAAATTTCCAAATTGTTACGCTTCGTTCGACGCCATAAATCACTCAAGTGAGATTTATACACCTTTAGGACAAAAACTTTTTAATTATTTGTTATCGATGTACAGAATCTGAAAGGGGCACCGAGAAATATTGATTCATTTTCGCTTTCCGTTCATTTCACAACTAACCTTGAACTTTTTTGTTATAAACAATTTTAGTGCGAATCTCCTTATTATTAAGTGAAAGCAGAATCATCGTGCGAAAAATAATCTGTGGCCCTTCGCATTAAAATGGATCATTGCATAGAACGACGTCAATAAAGAAAGTAGGTACGGCCTAAATATTCATGACATGATAATATTTGATCGCCAACGTTTAACACGAATGCTTTTCAACTCGAGCTTGAATAATATGATGTACCTATCTTTATTAGATCAATATCTATTTAAATTGCATAAATCACATTAATACAGTTGTTGTGCTGCAGCAAAACACCGACGCTATATTCTGCGGATCCTGGCCTAGAAAATCCAGAGCCGCGCCACTCGTCCGCTTTAATATATGGAAAGGAAGCATATTTTAATAAAATCTACTCATTTTGGGACACATAAATATTCAAACTTTTGATTGAATTCAGACCTTTTCAAATTTAATTGCATATACGCCTGGTTAACTTCATTGAATATCAAATAAGGACCTACAACTTCCATTTCCATATTTGCGCTATGCTCTGCAAATCACTTCTTTTTTCGTTTTGTGCAATAATGTGAAAGGGTTTACTTGTATACTTTTTGCATTGCAAGCGTTAAATGCATATTGAGCGTCAAAAAATGACGAACTGTACAATTTCTTCCTATCCATCGCGCTCATTTCGGCATGAGTTTATGCAAAATGTTTGCCAGTTTCATTTGAATCCAAGAACTATATCTATAAATAGCTGTAGGCAATCGACACCATTTAAAGCAAAACGAGTAAGATCATAAGCATAGGTACCATTTGTAATTTTTGAACCTTATTAGATTACATTAAGTTAAGTAGGGGCCAACAATAAACGATATCAAAATAATCAAGATAACATTAAAAATTAATTCACATTCGTTTTTATAAATGTTTAAGTAAAGTTAAGAGTACTAAAAACACCTCTATAATTTGCTTCACGTTTATCACTACTGTACCCTAGGCTGGTCAATCTAGGCAGGTTTATACAAGTGAAGTAGAAAAAATCAGTAACAAAGTGATCTCTGCGGAAATGAGTACTCAATAGGGTCCTTATTAACCCCTAAAAAATCGCACTTTGCCGCATTGGTGGTACTTGGAAAAAAATGGCCGCCATCTTGATTTTTTTCGAATTTATTAAATATTTCGTAAAGTATACATTACATCAAAAAAACTCAAGAGACTTTTTTTATGGAGAATCAAAAGTTACCTATATTAAAAAAAAGACAAACTATTGATCAAAAAACAAAAAAGTTATTGAAATTTATATGATTTGGGTAATTATCACATTTCTGTCGAGACTTAGATGTATAATGCAGATATAGCAGTTTTAATTAAAGCAGGACTTAAAATTATTTTAAATCTGTACCGGTGTCCAAAGAAGATTCATGATATTAACCAGTTACGTCACACACTATACAGAGTGGTGACTTGCGTAACGCATCATAGAGATTTCAATGTAAAATTCATAACATGCGATTATTGGCTCCCCAAATTATTTTAGAGCAAAAATGTATTAAGTTTTTTTGTAGGAAAAATTTTTTTACGGCAATCAACCGTATTAGTTTTCAATTTTTTGCATAATAAAGACGGAAAATTGGAAAATTAAAACCCCCATATTTTTCAATAATCTGTGATGCCATGGAATTTTATAATAGAAAAACTACGCCAATATCAGTCATGCCATGGAATGTCTGGTATAAAACAAATCAAATTCTATCAAAAAGTATTATATTTAGAACAGCGAATTCAATATAAAGAAAGATCAAATTACTAAAAACGGTTTCCTAATATAATAATTTACAATAAATGTTCGAATAAGTCACCATTAACTGCAAGACAGTAACCAAGTCGATCATAAAATCCATTTCGATCTGCTGCTAATTGATAACTGGATATCTTTTTGTTTTAGAAAATTCCATGGCATCGCAGATTATGGTTTTTATTTTTCCAATTTTCCGTCTTTATATGAAAAAAATTGAAAACTAATACGGTTGATTGGCGTAAAAAAATGTTTTCTACAAAAAAGCTTAATACATTTTTGCTCTAAAATAATTTGGGGAGCCAATAATCGCATGTTATGAATTTTACATTTAAATCCCTATGATGCGTTACGCAAGTCACCACCCTGTGTATGCGAATGACTTCAAGCCAAAGCTTAAATTCAGAATTGTGTTTAGCCTCACTACCACCAACCGAAGAAGCTGCCAAACAGCACATTAATATCATGAATCTTTTTTTTTTATTGATGTGTTGCTCCATGTGAATTATTTGAATATATTTAATGTAGCAGGTAAGTAGAGGGAAGCAAATAATTGAATGTGTTTATTTTCTTTAGGTTATCGATTTCGAAGCTCACTTCATCATCAGACCTTGCTAAAATATATAAACGACTCTAGTGAGCCGATATCCTAAAGAAAATAAAAACATTCAATTATTTGCCTCCCTCTACTTACTGGCTACATTAAATCATGAATCTTCTTTGGACACCGGTACAGATTTAAAATAATTTAAAGTCCTGATTTAATTAAAACTGCTATATCTGCATTAAGTTCTTGAAATACATCTGTCTCGACACAGATGTGATAATTACCCAAATCATATAAATTTCAATAACTTTTTTGTTTTTTGATCAATAGACTTAAATTTTTATTATTATAGGTAACTTTTGATTCTCCATAAAAAAAGTCTCGTGAGTTTTTTTGATATAATGTATACTTTACGAAATATTTAATAAATTTAAAAAAAATCAAGATGGCAGTCATTTTTTTCCAAGTTCCACCAATGCGACAAAGTGCGATTTTTGAGGGGTTAATAAGGACCCTATTGGATACTCATTTCCGCATGTTACTAATTTTTTCTACCTTAACCACCTATTTTGACTAGCCTACCCAAAGCTACTGCATTGTAGAATAAGTGCGACTGACTAAAATAGGTACCACGTTTGTAGAAGTGCACAATTGAATGCAAAATACAAACACAAGACAAAGTTTGTTATTGTCAAACGCGTCGTTGGATAGAAAAAAAATCCCGCTTGCTGCACGTACATGGCTCCATAATAAAATTAGACTGTTTATCAAAAAAACTAATTTAAATCAATGCAAATTCCTACTAATTTTTTTACAATTTCTGGTGAGTTCACATTTTTCAGAGTATGCCATATCGTTTTTCTTAAATTTTCTTTCTTTTCTTCTTTCTTTCATTTTATTTTTCTTAAATTTTCTTTTACCGTGCTGTTCGCATTAAAGGTTGTAGAATCGTTGGCATATAATGTAAGATTTTCCAATGGCATCCATAAAAATGTCATTTAGAAAAATAGTAAATAGTACCGGACCTAATATTGATCCTTGTGGTAGACCTGATCGTCGTAATAGGTAATTTATCAGAAGATGTATTTTGGAATTTTACAACTTGCTGTCTGAATCTAAGATATGATCGTATTAAACTTAGTGAAAAGCAATCAAAAAAATATTGTTTTAGCGTCGCTATCAAACGAGTGATATCAACTAAATAGAAAGCTGTTGTAAGGAGTGAGTAAAGTACTGTAACCTAAATTTAATTACGTGATTTATTTATTTACAATTAATTAATAATAAATAACCATCCAGCCCGTCCCGCCAGAGGCGGAGAATTCTAGAATTCTACAGTCGGTCCGTGTGCTTTTAAGTAGTAGAATAGGGAAATGTCAAAATTTGGCTCCCGTAGGATATCAGTGAGAGTATTGCGGCCAATGGGGTTGTGTTAGGGGGTCTATAAGCTTTAATCTGAACATAGGTTACATCGACGGAACCGCTGCAGATGACGCCTCGTACGGATTTTGGACAATATCTTGTAAACTGTTCATCCCACGAAAAAACACATCACTACCTTTTGTGTGTGTTATACATCATACCTAATTATTTCTGCTTAATTGTAGATGTTATTTGTTAAATTATTTATTAAACTTTAATATATTAATTTTTTTCTCGATTACTAGCTCGTAAATTATGTGAAATTAAACAAATTCATCATACCTTGACATTTATTTCACGTAGGTGGTAGAGTATAGGCTGTGTGTTGTATTTAACGCGCAAATAACAAACTTTTAAATTAACTTTTATAATAAATTTGACCATTAAGTAATAAATATCATCAATAATGGTGCCTTCAGTGCAATTATTGTACAATGTGCTGTGTACCTATCCCAATTGATTCCAGGACAGTAGTACGAAAATATGAACGTACCACAATAGGAAAATCGGGTTTGAAATTCAATTTTCTTGTTCGTAAATGATTTACGTATACTTCACATTTGTGTTGGGAAAGTATGAGTGAATATAGCCGATTTATTCGGTTGGCTTTGGCTTTGGATATACTACCTATAAACTGATATCCGAAGAAAATTTCCTGAAGGGATATGTGCATCCTTCAAACAGGAATGCTAGGCGATGATGAAGACTGAAAATTTTAATCAATGCTCGTCGGAAACTCCTTTAGATTTTTCGTAACTAATCATGTGTCTATACATGTGAGGCCAGTTCCCCATAATTTTTTATAGATATCCAAATTTAATTGTCTAAACATAATTGGTAATACAGATGATGTTCGCCGCAGTGGAAGGCTGTATCTCCATTTGACAGGTTACTTTGCAAAATTAATGCCAACTGCAGCGATTTTCGTATTCCTCCTGCTATGTCGCGCAAGATACGGCTCTCTCTCGTGTATAAGGGAGGTAAACGGCGAAATGTCCATTAGCTAATCGATACCAAAATTAATGCTTCTTAGTCTAGTTGGTTCTTATGTTCTAAATTTACGCAAATCGATCGATACCCATACAAAAGGTTAATGAGAAATTATGAAGTTTCAAGGAAAAATTCGAGGAAAACTCAAGTAACGTTTTAAGCATTATAAAGTGTTAACTTTGCAAATAAACTTCAGACCGCTTTTATAATTTCATGGAATAAACTTATTAGGTAAATAATAATTGATTACACTTAACTCGTCCTGTTTTGAGAAACTCTTAAAGTTATGTATAAAGCCGACGCGACGGTACTTTATTGATTCTATAGTGAATCCGCTACTGACTACCTCGGTGCTTTATAAACTGAATAATTTGTGCGGAATTAAACAGATTACTAATGTTGGTCTATAAATTGGTGACTAACGTAAATACTAATCGCACTGACAGTGTCGCTCTGCGGCTTGGAATTTGTTTTCCTTCAATTACTTCCGTACGTGTATAAACTGGAAGTCGTCGACAGTTACGGTAACAGGTTCAATTATTTCGCTTTATCCTTTTTCAAAGCATAAGTGTACCAAGAGCAAGAGTAATATTTGCTCCTGCTTCGTGTCTCACAAATTTCTCTTGTAAGGATGTGCGAGTTTTAAACTTGCATACAAAGTGTTCCCGTAGCGATTAATGAATGCTAGTGTAATACAATAAAAGTGTGGTCTAATGACGATAACAGTTATAAAAATACCCATGGTATAAACTTAGGAGTAAAGTTGTCGCAAAGTAGAGATGAAACCAATTCGGCACGAAGGACCAATTTGTACCCTGTTTATGAAAATTTCGATTGCGGTAAAAATGGTTATTATGTAGTCCTAGACCTTGCCGTAATATTATCTTTAATACCACTAATGTCCGCATACCAGTAGCATTGAATTTTAGTTATAAATTCAATGCCAGTAGTATTATATTTTTCTCACACTAGAGCCAGACGTAAGCCGTAACTAAAGCAAATAACAAATTGCATAGAAAATCCCTAGATATTTTTATTTCCACCATATGTTAGAAAGTGTATAATCTGGCGAGCGACCTTGCACTGGTTCATTTACGGTTCTGTATCACTACTTATGAGAGACAATGGCGGTCTTCCAGCGTAATGGAAAAGCGTGTTATGTAAAAGTCTCGTGATTTTGTGAAAGAGGTCTTAGGCTGTGCCTCAATTCAAAACTTAATAGTTGTCCAGCAATTTCTCCTAAAATATTCAAACATTCATTTCAAGCTTTTTGCTTAGGTCCGTTTCAGTTTAGGTTAGGCCTTGCAATTAATGGCAAATATTTTGATCACTTATAGCGATGAAAAGCATTTCACTGCTAATTTCGTTTTGCCTTCGAGGTTTAATCAGACACTTACACGTTCTTTTGATTTATTTTGTTGTAGGATATCTAGATTACTGTTATTGATGTAATTACTTAATAAAGAGTTCTTAAATTTTTTTGAAACATTTTCTTGTACCTATGAGGGTACGTTACATCATCGAAAAGAGAAAAAAAAATGTCTATCAAGCGACCCTTATCAAAAGCTACAATTGTTACTTAAAAAAATTAAATTGTTTTTCGCTATTCGTTTGTTTTCTGAAATAAGAACAACTGAACGCTGCCTTATTGTGCCCAATAAAGTGTTAAACAACTTTTATACAGGAAAATGTTGTATACAGTCGTTATTTACAGAGATACAATACATAATGGGCACTGTATAATAAATTGTTTTGGGCACACCATCTTTCCTTGCTTTAGTACACATCTTTTTTTGAGCAGTGCTATAATATTTTTTTGCATACAAAGTTAAACAATTTGTAAATCAGCATATGCATGGTGAAAGCGCATTTTTGGTAATACGGATCATATTTTATTAGCAAAGTTTAAAATAATCGATCTCACGAGAAATCTAATTCAAGATAGACTAGAGTCTGAAGCTAGGGCTGAAGTCTCTAGCTATTGTAATTGCTGAGATCTTAGCCGAACAGCCAGCTAACCAGCGAGCCAGTCAACCGGCCAGCTAGACAGCCAGCCATAACGTAATGTACTTCTTCTAATGATGCTTCTTAGTTTTTCCAATGGGTTACTTTATAGTAACTTCGTCCTTGAAATCGCTGTGTTCCATCTAACGGTTTTTGAACTACGTTCAGTGGCGGATTTGAATTTTTTGCGCCCCTAAGCACACCAAAACAATCTTTAAATTGCAATAAATTTTAAGATGGTAATAAAAAATGAATGAAATTTTTAAAACTAATATGAAAAGAAATACAGTATACCTAAGATTTAGTTTTCACACACGTCAAAACTTGCATTGTCGATTATCGTTCTTACAGTTACAGTTTGTTTAAACTACCTACCAATTCCAATTTATTTCATAATTTTAATTAAAAATTTTTGTCATTTGTAACTTGTTATAGGGAACTTATTTTAAAACTTAAAATGTTACCTAAAATAAATACACTTACTGCAAAAAATTCCACCCTCTAAAGCTGCCGCTCCTAGGCACGTGAATAGTGTGCCTATATGTAAATCCGCCACTGACTACGTTACTCAATCTACCTTCTAATATTTATTCAATACTGGACGAAGTATTTTAGGATCTCCTTGGGATGATCATTATTACTACTTCTATAGTCCGCCTCGCCTTGAATGTACAGTACAAGCTCTTATGGTCAACAACGATGCCAGATGTCACTAGAATATGATTTATAGAAAATGGGCGGCTCGGGTTCAATCCTCCGCCAATTTTTTAATCATTTCACCAAATCGTCAAGTAGGGCCACAGTATGGGTTTACTGATTGGTCTATAAATCTAAATTGGTCGGAATATTTTGGGATATTGCGTGAATTTCCGTTTCCAACTTTATTTTGGATATTACCATGCAATAGTCGCTGTTATTTCTAACCCTCTTGTGTCTTCTGTGTATACACACATAATCTAATATTCATTTCTCTTTTTTTCTACCAATTATATAGTATATCAATATACTAGATAATGGTTTTGCATCAGTGATAGAAAGTTATTCAAAGCGGAGTGTGTCAAAGAACGACGCATATATCTCCTATTGTTTGTTGAGTAATTTCACTGTTCTCAATTAAAAACTTTGGAAATGCTATGCGTTCGACGATGATCTTTAACTTATCCTGAATCCTGATTGTTGTTTGTGTAATTCCACTGTTCACAATTAAACACTTTGGAAATAATATGCGTTAGATGACGATTTTTTAAATTATCCTTATTGTTGGTTGCATAATTGCACTGATCACATTTAAAATTCTTGAAAGTAACGTGATAAAACTGTAAATGAAATTTTTCTAAGCGTATTTACTTTTACAGCCATTACAACTACAACTACTTTTGGCCATTGTAAATAAACAAAATGGCGGTCTTATCTCACCAATATTAATTACAATGTGCTGCCACCAGAGGCCTCACAGTTAATCTGAATCGCGAATAAAGCAGGTGCAGTAAAAGTACTACGCAGCAAAATAAAACCGTAATTACTGACGTATTCAACCACTAAAATTCCTTTATACACAAATTCAACAAAAAATGAAACCTATCCGTTTGCTACAAGAATAAAAGCACAAAACCGTATGATACTAAAGTTTACTAAACAACGATTTTTAGGGAGGATTTAAAATAACTTTCTGTTTGGACCGTTTTTAACGTATTTCATATAAAAAATACATATTTCTGCGTTAATTGCGTCCGTCCATTTAGATTTCAGCACTCCAGCCTCATACATATGGTCTTAACGTCTGGGGTGGACGGATAGAAAGATGGAAAGGTCTACATGAATGCTTAGGCACTGTTCAACTATCCCATTTCCAAACTAAAAAAAATAACGTTAAATATTTCTAATAAACTTTGATAGCCCCTACTGGAAACGCCATAAATATTTAGGGGCACGATGTTTATTTAGTAGGAAAATTCTTATTTGAAGGAATCCTTTCTCATAACGTACACACCATTTTTCAAGAAATCCTTCTCCTCCTTTCGCCCGGATGGCGTAAGTTTCCAAGTTTAGTCCACCTTTTTACGATTCTTTGAAACCATCTTAACTAATAAATACACCAATATACAGTATGTCGCCGGTGGTTCTTATTTATACCAAATTTGAAGCACTTTTAAGTCATTGAAATTAAAAAGTCGAATAGTTGTTTGCTAGTTCGTAGCTCCAATACTAAAAAAATTAACCATTCTGGCAATTTCCGTTAGAACACCTTGTATACAAAGTTTGTCTGTCTACAAATCGATCTATGAGTGTAAGTTTGTTTTCGTTTATTTGGCACATTGAAATTTCTTTACCGTTTTATGGCTATACATATTTTATGACGGTCCATAATAATAGGCTACACGGAAACATAAAGGAACGGAAGAGTGACACGAATATTAATAAGAGCAGAAAAGCTCTTCTTTTTACCTGCGATCGTAGATAGAAAGTACCTAGTGTTTTGCATGTTACAGAATCAATTGATTGTATAAATAAAACCCTAAACCCCGATTGGAAAACCTTTTGAGACCTATATTCCTTTGTGCGCCAAAGGGTTGTGCATTATTTAATAATCTGTCTGTTTCGATCCCTCTCTAATTTCTGTTTGAGCAAATGTGATTAACGGTGATTTTTAAATCTGACAGTGCATTTGGAATGCAATTTTTAATAACGTCCATTTGTTTTTACCTAAAAAGGTTTTTTTTGTCTGTGGAAAGTGTTCAGATCCACATACAGTATTCTCAGTGGTTGTATTTTAAGGACATTTAAAATTTTACGACAATGCAGGTGATACGATACTTCGCAAACTGTCAACAGCACGGTAAATCTTACAGAGCTTGATATTTCAGCTGTAGGAAATTGTATTCGGATGCTTCGTTTTATGCCTTTATCGCAATTTCTGTGCACAATAAAGTTATATCAGAGAGATCGCCCGATACTCGAACTGAGTTTATCGGCGGCACAAGTCTCTTCCATCCCCGAATTGTGTTTCTAGCATTACATTCCCTCCCTCTAATGGTCTACATAAAATTAGAGAAATTGGAAAAGAAGTAACTGATTTTTTATTTCATTCCATAACAAAGTTGATGGCAGCACTGCCGACTGTAAAACCCCATTTAAGGCGCTTTGATAAACGCTCTCGGCGGGATAACATAATTTTAGTATCCCGCACTATTTCCTCCAACAACAATTTTAAAAGGACAAATAGAATTTTTTTTATTTCTTATTGGCCACGAAAACAACATTTGCGCTCACAAAAAGAGAATAGTCCCTTTTGTTTGGGTCGCGGTGGCGAAAAACCCGCTTTAGTCGACGAGTAAAGCGTAACAACAGTTAGGCTGTTCAGGGGTGGTTTAGAGGGTTTGGATGTTCCAACGTACTGGCATTATAGGGGGTAACCGGGGTTCAAACGAGGAAAGACTACTCGATCGATGAGCACTCCGCACAAATATGGTTTATTTTTCGTTTCCTTTATGCACGTATTTACAATTATCCTTTTTGCATCAAGAAACTTATCAGCTTAAAATTCTTTGCTGTACGCGATATAAAATGAATTTCAAACTGAGAAAACTCTTCGAATAGGGTCACGTACGTGTTTCCTGTTTAATTATCCTGAACCTTCGTACAAATGTTGAAATACCGATATTTTAAGAATCACTTTTTAATCTGGAAGAGAGCTTTTAACCCCTGCAATTACAAGGAAATATGTTCGACGTTAAACATCCAATTACCCGAGACCAACCCGCTTTTCCTTCGACATCATTTTGGTAAAAATGCGTCCTTAATTATTCGAAGTTGAGGGTGTAAATTAACGATTGATTGAACGGGTCATTTTAGTTCCGTATTTCTACACGCTAGGTACCTATATCTCTACGTGTTCTTAATTAGGTGCTATTTTTAGATTAGCGCCTTCCTTAGAGATCCCTCTTGAAGATTAAACTCCTCTAAATCATAAAAAATGATTTACGAGTGAGTATAAACTGTAATGTAATTTGTTGAGATCGGTATTTCTTTTTGTTCTAATTGCCACACAACTTCAGAATGAGAGCCGGGAAAATTGTACTATGGGCTCCACTACAAATTATAATTAATCTTCAATCATCAGGTGTGTCTCATTATTATCTAACAGATAACATTCTACCTTACACTATATGCTATTACCTTAGTGTAAAGAATAACAGCTACTACTGTGTGCAACGGTCACTAAGCCTCCCACAAAATACCTCTCCAGCTAGCTCGATTATAAATTCTACACGCCCGGCTTCCGCTACAATGATTTAATTTTATAATTTAGGAACCTCGGCGGCCTTGAACACATCCAAAAACTCTAAGGAATTATTTACACAAGTTTTGAAGCTTAGCATAACTCTGGGCAGGAATACTAAATTTAACATGACAACACGAATCTGGGTCGCACTGTGGGTTCGATTACACACACAGCTACTTGATTGACAAATTTATTCGCTAAGACAAAACAAAATTAAACACATAAGCTGAAAGAAAGACAGGCTTTCAGAATCCGATTTAGGTACACATATCATGCATACAAGCGAACGATAGACATTGGCCCGTATGAATAAAAATAAGCAAATGCTTATACTTGCAAAATTCAAAGTAAATACTCGTAAGTGCTCCTTTTCACTGGGCGACTTAGCAGCCCTGCTAAGCAGAAAGACGGGACGCAATGCAGAGCTGCTAAACAGACCAGTATGAAGGGGCAGTTACGAGTATTTACTTTGAATTGTGCAAGTATAAGCATTTGCTTATTTTTATTCATACGGGCCAATGTCCCAGATGTTCTACTAGACAACTTGAAACCTTCTAAACAAAAGACAGTAATGCTGCCCAAAGCGCCCGTATTGTAGACACGACATTGATCCTAGTACTACAAGAAAAGCAAGAGCGCTGCAGCTGGCCAAAATTTAACCAGTAAAACAGTACTAGTGACCCAGAAATAACAGTAGTTGACCGCGTGAATTTCCCACCTAACTAGTGCGGTCCTGAATTAGATCTTCTTGTCCAATTTTTCATGTACCAGTTTTTTGTGCGTTCTGAAATAGAAGCTGAATAGGACATATATGTATTATGTAATAATGGTATCCTGAAGTCATGTCTTTCTAAACAACTTCTTTGGCAATCGCACAACTTTATTATAGAGCTTGAGATCTTAAAGCAAAGAGTAGATATTGAATTTTGTATAAAACTCCTTCTCTTGCAAAGTTTGCTTAGAAAATCAAGCAACATCAACCTTTCGGATACAACTTTTACTCCAACATAAACTTTAAAATGTTAGCTGCTGCCACTTTGAATATACGTCACAGTATCATGGAAACTAAACTCAAGCATTCACAAACTTTAATGAGGTATATAAATAACAGAAACTCTTTACTTCATTTGGATGTTTACGGGAGAATGAAGTAACCTTCCATTAAAGTATGTGCTCAAAATAGAAACTTATCATCGTAATTCCATTATAGAGATGCTTGGAAATTTTGAGAGATGAAACTGTTTTTATTTTCTTAACGAGGTTTTTCTTGGAAAGACTTTCCATCCCTATTCTTTGACCTCTTATTACTGTTGACAAGATTCGAGCCATCGTTCGCAATGAATACGCCACAACGACGGCCTAGAACCCCCTTTGTGTTGTAAACACTTCATGGTCCTTTGTCTTTTTCCTCTTTGTTTTTCAAGCCTGTTTTGTCTACGGGTCAACTTGCAATTCGAGTAAACAAATTTAAACTTCATTAGGCTTGTAATTGGCTGAAAAAATGCGTTAACCTTAAACGAAATAAACATAGGGTCCTATTTACTTAATGGAAAGTATTCGTTTTCAGCTTACAGTTAAATTTTACCCACCTTACAACATTTCAATTAGATTTGACGTGAAACCCATTACATTAAATTAAAATCAATAGCCATTACGTATGCGGTATAATTACAGTCACAATAATGTGTACCTACTCCAATTTCAGGTTAAGCGAACTTGCATTTAGAATTCAGTACGTATTCCGTTACGCAATTAATAGAAAAGTGCTTCCGTTACAAAGAACCTCGCTGGGACCTTTGTATTTCAATGTATAGTGTATACGGTTTAGAATTTAGATAGACGTTAGAACATTAGACAATTTCAAACAATCATTTTAGGGCCTAGAACCAGTCATACGCACCCTGGCCAATTCGCAATTCTACCAAGCCTAGGAAGTTTGTTCGTTGGAATTTCTAAATCAAATTACTTAATCTTGTTTCGAGTCTTCTACAAGACAAGAGTTAAATCGCGTTACTTGCATGTACGCGTTAATATGGCACAGGAAAAACAAAGAGGTTATGAGACAGCTAAGGGTACCACTGATATTTCCAAAGGTGCAAATAATGCAGAAAGTCCTAAAGTAATTTAGTATAAAGGTGTAATCATACTTCAAACATAAGATGCCCATATTATAGCGGCACAGTTAAAAAATCCGCACAATTTTTGTGAAGAAGGCACAACATTTCACATATCGGTTTTCCAATATCAAAAAGAGCATTTTGATTCGCAGCCCACAAAGCTGATGAATTATGACAATCATAATTTATTTATCGATTTTGACGGTTGAAGTATCAATTTCGACTAAATTAATCATGATCAGTCGATTTTCGTTCATCATCCATTGAACACTGACATTTTCAATTAAAACTTTTTTGGTCTAATATCGTTTAAACGTAATAAAAACGAAGCCATCATTTATCAATTGGGAAAATGTCTTTTAATAAAACTGAAAACTTAATTAATAAAATTAATTTAATCATAGCCAGTTATTAATGTTTATTTATAATTAAAATGCAGATTGTTGCAATGAACGTTTGGTTATCATGATGTTAATAATCTCGTTCTTTTTAAATTAGAATCGTAAATATATGTATCTAGTTTAAGCTAAGAAAAGCTCTTTTCTTCTCACGGTTGGACTACGGGAACAAAACTAGCAAGTGGAGCGGCTGTTTCCTCCGTAATGAGTTCACTTATTTTGCAAGTAATTTTAATTACTCTTTAATAAATTTTGTGGCCGAAAAACAGGGTTTCCATTATGGTGACGAAAAAAACAGGTGCCAATTTCCTTTTTGTAATCGAGCCTACTAGCATAATTTTTTACATAGAAAAAGAAAGTCGTGTAATTTAATAAAAATGGTGTGTTTCAAGTTGAGAAAAAAAGCTTCATTGCTGTTGCTCTCCAAAATTTTTTTCCAAAAATCCGGCCCGTTTTTTTGTTTCCGGATGCTTAACAAAGTTTGAACACAATCTGTCGAGCCGTTATTTTGGAAAATTGTTAACGTACATACAGACATACAGACGGAAAATATGGTATTCTTTAAAAGTTGCTCTAAATTTGAGGAAATTTTGACATGTCCAAAAAAGATGACGAAATAGCCAGAATATTCATTTTTAAATAGCGGGACAGTTTTGAGAAATTGAAAATACAACGTTTCGTTTATGAGAAATCATCATCAAATATTTCTGAAAAATGGAGATATGTCCGATAAGTATTCTCGCACGATTAAGCCGTTGTGCGTGGGTGCACCATCTTGTTGAAAGCAACAGTTCAGAAGAATACCCTTCTAAACTTAAAACTTGAAAATTGTATTTAAGATATAGAAAGATTTTAATTATCAAATCAAAAAAACTTACCTGAACTGAAGTTCGATTTTAATTTTATGAGACCTCCAGTCCCGAGTTATTATCATGCAGATTTACTCACTTAAAAATTGATGCTACTGTTCATAGATAGGACCAAAAGCCATGGAAACGCATTGTATAAATTGTGAAAAAAAGTACGATTTTGAGTTAAAAAAAGTCCGGTAATTTGATAACTATATGCAAAAAAGTAGATTTAGTTAATGATAGAACCGCCGTATGAATACAGGTACTTGGAAAGCCTTTTACTTCGAACACTTCCCGCATAATCTTTCCTCAACCGGAGTAAGATTCTCGTAGTTTGATGCGGAGTGTGGGGAGGACCCTCTTTTTGTACATCCCCATCGAACGTATTAGGCGACTTAGTTTTTCGAATATCCAGACGGGACCTTGGATGCCCCTGGTTCCCGCGTCCGTCACGCTCCCGGTTCCGCACTTTCGGGTCGGGTTGAATGGCCCTTTATCCTAGAATTTATGCGATTATAGTGACATCTGTCTACCCCTTTCGCGTGTGGATATTGTGTGAACTTTGAAAAAATAACGACTCTTTCAAAAACAACTAGGAAAACGTTTTACCACTCGCACGTTAGTAAGGGAGGTATTGCATTGGTTGGGGTAAAAAATCACCCCCTTCCCACTTTTTTGACGAAAAAAAAACGTTTTAGAGCACCAGGAATCCGAATCAAACAAAATCTCAATGGGTCGATCTGTCTGTACTCTCACTTTCTGCGTCATAAAAGGAAAGGCTGAAAAGATTTTGGGCGAATGACACATGCGCAGGTGTGCGGGTGAACTTAGGTTTGCAATATGGCGCCTCTCACTCTTTTTTTCTCTATTATCATCTTCACTCGGATTATTTAACATATCATATGGAAGTAATGGTTTCACCCTTAACTATTCAGTACCCCACTAATTTTTATTTGCGATAATAATAAAATTGCTAAAATTTTACCCGATTTCCCGTTTTAGTGTTCTCGTCTCGTCTAGTCTCGCCCATTGATTATTAAACCAATACGACCCTCAACAATCAAGTACTTTCTTACTCATGCTGGCAAAACAAGATTTGGTTATAATCTTATAATACTTAATATAGGATTCCTTTATATTAAGGTGGGGTTTACATTCAAAAATTGGAAATTTCTTTCCACAAACTGGTTTTTGGGTCAAAATTTTTGGTTGAAATAACATTCATTCAAATATATAATGTTGGGACATTTGAGTGAAACAAAAATTATTTATCCAATTCCTGCACTTTCGCCGTTATTTAAGAAATAGATGTTAATGAACTGTCATATGTAATATATATCTTTCATTTTTATCACACACTGATAATAATTTGTTATAAAATTTAACTTCATTCACAAGCCTAAACCTTTAGCAACCTTCCCCCGTTAACAGAAGTTCATTTTCTTACCTCGAAACAAAGTTATTGCGAAAATCGCAAGGTTACTTTTGCACTTTTTGTAAACGCCACCTTAAAAGCACATAATGCTCTTTTTGCACCTTAAAATACGCATAATATAAGAAATTATGTTTCGCGATTACCAGATAGATAAGGAAAGTCATTATTATTTACTTGCCATGCCTTATTGGTACCCTTTATATGCTCTACATCATTCTTGGATAGTATGGCTAGACCAAGCGGACTAGACGAGACGAGACGAGACAAGATGAGACTGAACCAGGCCGAAACGAGACTAAAGTCTCGTCTCGAGGTAACGAGACGACAGACGAGACAAGACCTTCGAAAGTCTCGTCTCGTCTCGTCTGGCGGCAACACTATTCGAATGTTTTTGTATTTTTAAGAACGTCAACGAACGACCAACATTAAAACCCAACATTTTTAAACGCTCTGAAATGAAACAATAGGATCTTTATACATGAAGAAAAATGAAACGCGTATTAATATTACTCTCGCCAGGAAAAATTGCCGGTCACAGCATACCTGATACCGATCTACATTCTACGTTTTTCTTCAGATGCGAGCGACTTCCGGAATAGGATCGTGTCAATGTTGAACGAAAAGACTTTTCATTCAACATTGGCACGATATCTAGCAAGATATCATCCCGGAAATCGCTCGCATCTGAAGAAAAACATAGATTGTAGATCGCCACCAAGTGTGCTGTGATCGGTAATTTTCCTGTCGAGAGTTTTAACTTATATATTAGTTTATTAATTTTGCTGCAAACATAAAACGAAATTCAAATATTCGCGAAAAGGGTTTGTGAATTCAGCTTATCGATTGTTTGTGTAATGTGTATTTTTGAGAACGCTCTGGACTGACGAAATAATTTATTAAAAAAGTCATTCCTCTTATGTGATAAAACTAAACTCGAAAATTTTCTGAACAAACGGTACAGGAATCATTACCCAATTTTTAATTCATCGCTCCCTATTAATTATTTTTTATTATCAGTCGTTTGTGTAAGACAGCCTAAACTGTATACAATTAAACTAGAAAATTTTTACTGAAAAACGTTAATGAATCTCCTTCACCATGGCCCTTTTTGGCAGGGAACCTCACGACACGACCTTACACACATAGCAGAGTCACTTCTTAGTTTTCATCGAGAAATCCGGAATCATAGGTACCGAATAGGTAGTTTAATTATGGTTCTACCAATGCAAATGAAAACTGAAAGTTTCTAATTGGGGTGTTTAACTAAGTTAATGTTTTTGAACCCAAAATAACATAACACTTCGATGCATAAGGAGACGGTTTTCCGTCGGAACTAATTCTTCGTACCCTTAATTTTTTGCAAAGCGTGTTGTCGTGAGAAGAAACTTGATGGAATGGTAAGGTCAAAGACTTTGCAGTTAATTTCCTGTGTATGACCGTAGTTGTAGATAACTTCATTTTTGTAAAGCTAGATAGTAAGTACAAAAGAAATCCTGCAATACGTTGTTGTTGTGTAGAATTTAATGGATAAAAAATACACGAGCGATAAAAAGACGTATTCATATTCTTGAATTGAATTGAAGGCTTCTGTACAAATAGGTAATTAAATTTTGCAATGTATTGAATTATTACTAACAACATAATCAATTAATTAACTGCATTCAGGATTAATCATCTCTATTTCACTTAAATTAGTGGCAAAACTACGGTATGTGCAATTGCTTTTTCTAAAATGCTCGATCTGTATGAACGACATTACCAAATTGGGTTAGCACGTAAAAATTTAAACTGACGTGGCTTTGACATTTTTTCATAATTTTGTTTTGTTTGAAGAAAGCCCACATTGTACATGAATAGATGCGAGTATACGGAATATATTTTATGGCAAATAATAAATGATATGATATGACCTTTTATACCATTTAAAAAGTGAAATAGCACAAGTTTGATGTTAAGTATTGAGTCATCAGAGTAAAGAATTGAAAATTAGGAGGAACATTGGAAAACAGAACATCATGAATAGCGAAAGCGTTTGATTTACATGAACTTATAATTTTGTACTGAATGAGACTGTTTTTCTTTTCTCCGAACATTAAACTTCCATTGGGGACAAAAGAGGTTACTTATAAATCGTAGCTCAGAAAGGTTTAATTAAATTTCTGTCTGGACCTCGAGAACGTTATAGCTTTCATTGCATGAAGAGTGAAATTTTACCTTGGATATAAAGAAGTGAGTCCCTATAACAAAAATAAAGTGGATACCTTATTTTCTCTGATATTGTACTTTATGGAACATTAGATGTGGCGTGTCAGTTGAAAATTTTTCGGATGAGAGATTTTTATGCTGATTAACTCATCTGGTATATGGGATGCTATTTTGGACATTTAAATGTAGGTATTCGCGCAAACATTTCGAAAAAAAGTTATTTCTGATTGGCGAGCTTTGGGAATGGCCTTTGTGAAAATACATTAGCCCAATGTTCAATGAAACATTAACGAATTCTGCGCTTGACTTGGCTGACTGTTAGCTTTAGCTTGCGCGGTAAAACAGAGGTAATAGTGCAAGTAACGGCTCTGCCTTTAAAAGAGCGGAATTAGGCTAGTTTAGGAGCTCGTCCGAACACAATGTGTTAGTTGGTAATGGCAAAGAAAAGCAGTAATATTATCAATTAGCGGACCCCAATTAAGATTAAGTAGTATCTGTTGCGTGTTTAGTTCTCGATCCCTACCAGTTCTATGAATACGGTGAACAATTTTCTTAGATCAGTTTCGAGCATTCTGCCGGCTACT
>NW_022170663.1:9566981-9568605 GCF_008802855.1 Photinus pyralis
CAGCCAAAGTGAGATTAAAAGCTACTTTTTACAAAAAAAATTTTTTGCAAAAATGCGCTAAAAAATCCTCAAGAGCTCTGAAAGTTTTTCTAATACTTTTAGGTGACACTTGATAACAAAGGAAAACTATAGAGGATTTTGACGTTTGGCATTAGAAATACACCAAATCTTCTCGTAGAAGGTTGTTTTTCTTGTAAACCCCTAAATGCTTTTAAAACTTCTTTTATTTATTTATTTATAAATTTAAATTGATAGGCTTCTTTGTGTTACTAAGTTTCTTGAAGAAAATTTGTTTATATAAATTTTGAGTTTGGTAAGTCATGTGTTTCTCCACAAGGCTTTAAAGTGACCTTGTAATAAAACAGAACAATGAAAAGTTAAAACTGAAAGATGTTTTGCAGAGGATGGATTTCAGTCATGGACAGCCTATCAAAATAAGTTTAAAATGAATCCCTGATTTAGTTTCGCTAATTAAATTAAGGGTTTACTTTTTACTTTTATTTCACCTAATGAAAGAAGCTGGCACCAATAATTTGGGAAGCTTCAAAATCTGACAATGGATGAAAGTTTGAACCATGGTTTACTGCATATTAAATGTTTATCCTTGAGCTTAGTATTTGTAGAGGTCCTCCACAAAGTTCCTGTACGTCATGACAAGTCCAGACTATCGACAATTAAGTTATGATTTTAAAAGTATGGGAGGCCCCACGCAGCCCCCTAACTAGAAGAGAAAGGTCTTCTGTAGTTAAACAATTTTTCTGAGAAAAAATTAATTCAAAATACTTCTCCTAAATGTTTTGAAATGGAAGTTTCCTTATACGGGGTACACGGGGTCAAAATTGTGTTATTCTTTCTGGGATCCAGATATATTTCAGGTGTTAATTAAAAGCTGTATAATAAATTTGGAATGTTTGAGAAGTTGTGATTAGGCGATTTGGGAAGTCAATATTAGGATTTTTCTTCTGTTAGATCCAGGATGTGAGTATACGAGGAGAGATTATAAAATTCTAGGTTTCAACAGACGGAGAAAACGGTAGCAATAAGTAAGCAAAAATAAGTAAACACCTACCAGTTGTTCAAGAATGCATATCAATGATCCACTTGGGCCATTCCTCAAGATAATGACGTACATACTTGGAAAATGTTCCATCCATGATAACGGTGGAACAGATACGATATGGTGATGCACTTTATTCCTTCCGTCTGAAAAAGAATAGATAGGTTAATAACTGCGTAGGTACCTACTTGAGAAGAAGACTGTTTTATATCATAAAACTTATTTATTGTAACTAGAACACTTTAAAACAATTTCGGCTAATTTAGTTTTGCACGATTCTGGACGAAAGTTTGATCACGAGCGCAATAATTCTTGTCCCTCATATAGAAAATTTTGAGAAAATATCTGGGAAGTATGTAGAAACTGAACGAAATTAGAGGAAATTTTCGGGAAATGTTGAGAAAATAGGAGGAAATTTCAAAGGAATGAGGAAATTTTAGGGAAGTATAAAGAAATATTGAGGAAATCTAGAGGAAAGTCTGAGAAAATTAGAGTAGTAGTAAGAGTAAATCTAGAGAAAATTTTAAGGAAATAAAAGGTTTCTATAGGGAAGTAATGTTAGTACTT
>NW_022170663.1:9568705-9707683 GCF_008802855.1 Photinus pyralis
CACTTAGCTCTGGTTAGCCCGAGATGCTAGAAGTGTGGTGTTTGTGAAAATGTTAGCAAAGTCGAGGGGGTTGATCGAGAAGAAAACAGTGCCAGTGCATCGTTTCGCGGAACTTTTGTGTTCTTGCCTCCATCGCGATCCCAAACCGCCCCCGTTGTCTACAATTCCTCCTCATATAATACTGAGCGATGCCATTTTTCAGTTCGATGGCACTCTGACGTGTGATAGTGAAAGGGTGTTCGGTGGCAAGCCAAACTTTAGACGGACTAATAGGATGGTTGTTCGATTTCAGGACGATATATCTGAATACAGCAGCTCGGTAGGTAATTATGTGAATGATCTGAATTTTGTTGTTCTGGATGATCTTGTGCTAAAGACTTTGCACCCACCAAGCGGTTAATTTTTTAATTGATAATTAGCTGTAGGTGAAAAATGGTTGGGATGGGCCGATATATCAATATTATTTGACCAAATTTTACTTTCTAATAGCATCGAATAAGGAACCTATAGACTTCCGTGTTTAGTACGCGAAGTGGGGAATATTTTTTCGGGAAGGTTTCTACTCTTATTGACTTTTTCAGGTGTGCATTTAATAACAAGAGGCGAATTTAACCATTGATAAGTGATATACCTACAAAAGAAAATCACCGTGTTTTGTTCGTTGGATATTCGTATCGTGTACTACAAATAAAACCGGACTCGATATGTCAAATAATGTGGTTTTGAAAGTCATGTGGGTAAAGTTATTTTCAATTATGGATAAAAGCGGAAGTGCGAGTGGTTATAAAGTTTTTGAGAAACCGCAACGGGAATCATATCAAGATTAGAACCTGCTCTTGGGGATTCACCACATTCGTGAGCTTTTGGCGGTTCCGTGAGTAATGAACCACGTTTGCGACGTTCGAACGAAACTATCACCGCCCTCGAGTCTTACGTTTTGGTTTTGACCGAGGGGTAAACCATTTCGAATTTTGAGTGCACTAAAATTCTAACAAATTATAGAAAATTCTAAAAATTGTATAAAATAATAATATTGTGTGTGTACGTTCGGAAAAAAAATCTAAAAAAATTATAGAAAAGTTCTACAAAATTCTAAAGATTCTAGGAAAATTCTACAAAATGCTACTAGTGTACACCAAAATTTTACAGTGACCCTTCGATTTTGAAAGTTCCCCGACTAGAGGTGCGAGGGGATATAACTTTACAAATTCAGAGTGAAAATGTATTTGAGATCGAACCTTATTGAAATGTATAAAACGAGACTCTAGATGATTAGTAACCACGGATGAGACGTTGATTCACCACGACATATCAGAAACAGAATTTAAACAGCATTTAAAATATTTTTTTCTGACTGTATACACGTACGTTGATAATTTTCGCATTTTGTTCAACTTTTGGCATACCTACGGACACGAAAAATAGCAGACCGGATTTTTGAAAAAATATTTTGAAACGCCACAACGTCATCGAACATTTTTTTTTCAATTAATTGAACATTTTTATTAAATTATTCCAATCACCTTATTTATCTGTGTACAGCCTCAAAAATTGTAGCCAGGTTTTATTACAAAAAACGGAGGAAAAAAATCAAAAACTAACATATTGTTTGTGGGCAAACCGGTTACTTTGATTTCGTTAAAATTTTGCAAATGTACACATTAGGTATAAAGGATGTGCGACAGCGGCCGCCCTATTTCCACTAATGTACCTTTTACCTATTGCATTTCATTCATTCATTCATTCGCAGAGGTTTGAATAAGGGAGGATAAACGATTATTTTGATTAAAAAAACAGTACCAGATACGAAGATGCCAAAAAAACCGAAATTTGCCGATTTTGTTTTTATTTTATTCTGATGTTTTTTCTTAAAAAAAATAAATAAAACACTTTCACGTTGCCACTAGGTATTGCAGCTCTACAAGACAGCATTAAGAGATTTTTAATACAACTTTTTGTTTCGGAGAAATTATCAACTTTATTTTTTTTACATGGCCCTTAAAAAAAGTACCCACTGTATTGAGTAGCATTTTTTATTACGAATACAATGATGTACAGCCCGCAAAAAAAACAGAAGTTGAAAATTGATAGTTGAACAGAATGGTGCACCTACGCACAACGCCCTGATCGTGCGAGAATACCTATCGGATAAATTTCCTAGAAAATTGAAAATTCTTATCCTGGACACAATATATCTTTGTAAATATCCATTTTATCGAAAAAAGATTCAAATAAAAGGGTATTTAATTTTTTATCACGACATTTTTTGTTTTATTTATTTTTTTAAAACAAAAGCACAACAGATAATTTTTTTAATAACACGTATTAATCCAACTTATTTGATGTCGGTGAAATTGCTTTTTAATATTAAAAATAGTCGTATGCAAAAAGTTTATCTTGAAGGGTAGAGTATACATACACATTTCTACTATCTTTGTTGCCCGACTAAGAATTTCACAGTCTTTTTCACATGTACGTCGTCCTGAGGTATATTTTGTATATATCCAAACTTTATTCAGTGCGAGTCGTAGCTGAATTTAAATTTAATGGATATAATGGAAATATAAAAGAAAAATGACGCAGTAGATTCTCCTCAAGGGACGTATTATCCTTCAGGACGAGTTTTCTTAATGCCATTTATTCCGGACACGAGAATTTTCTTCGGCACCTTGACAAAGAATTTCACGATATCGCTCTCCATTTTCCGTTTTATAAAAAAAGTCAAATTATTCTCCTTGCCGTATTTACCCAAATCTCTACCTTTTAATGATGTAGACGTGTTTCGGTGTGCAGGAGCTTTCTGCAACTCAAATGCAGTAATTTTGGCTGTTGTGAAATGCTTTTAAGATTCAGACCATACAAATTTGATTTTGGGGATATTTTTGTAAAGAATGTAACCAGGGATTTCGGAAAATAATAGAAAATCCGGTGTGTTTATTTTTCTTACTAATGCAAATGGCTCTCGGGCTGGGTAATGTTTAAGGCCCTTTTTTTATTAAAAAAATTGATGAATTGGGGATGAATGTCAAAGAAATGGGCACCGATCTACTGTTTTCAGTGCATTTCTTGAATTCTAAATAGGCGTATATCCCCGTGCAATACTAATGCAAACTAGTAAATGCGTCAATGTATATATAATCAATTAAAAAATAAAATGAGTAATAGATTATTTAAAAAAGTGTACATTTTCCTTTCACTTTAACTTATAAATTAAACTCTTAAAACCTAAAAGGGACAATTTCATTTGTAACACATACAAGTTAAGTGCTATTTTACTAAATATCCAATTAATCCAATTCCATATTAATTAAATTTCTCATAACCGTAAGTGATTAATCTTTAATTCCATGTTTTGTTTTTGTTAACCTTCTGTTCTGAGAGTAATTACTAACAGAAACCACATCGAGAACAGAGAAAAACCGCCCCTTAGCGTAAGTTGTCAGGGAAATTTAATTGACAGTTAGCTTTAACCACGTTAAGAGTTTTACTAATCGGTGGAATGCTCGCCAAATGTTAATCTAACAGATGCCACGGCATATTCTCAACAATGTACTAATTACGCCAATTATCTGTAATGAGTATTTAATCGCTGTAATTTTTTACCGTTCTTCTCCTACGTTCGTGTTTTGATTTCGTGAATATTTCGCAATCTGACCCATTTACCGCATCAAATATATTTCTATTTTTGGTGTTCATTTTTTGGAGACGGGAAGGTACGGCTTTGTCGTTGACCGAGGAAGCCTTTAATTTAATGCCAAATTAAGGAGCCGTTGGCATATTTCCTATTGTGAAAACTTCGCTTTCAAATAATTTTGTACGTAATGATTAGTTAAAGTCAATTGTAGTGATTAAGATGTAGGCATTGTGCAACATCGGCTTCCAAAACTGAATTGGGATGTTTCGTCATTTGGTGATGAGATGTCGGTTTGCAAGCAAATAGGTGATGTGGCGAGATGGATTCTGTAATGGTACGTCTTTTTAATTTATAACTTTTTGGATATTGTTTAATTTCCCAGCCCTGATGATCATAATCCAGTCTAAATGTCCTGAATATTGTTAACGCGGATAACTTTTGTTTGCATTGTTTAAATACTCTAAAGTTTAAACAGTGACATAAGATTAGAAATACTTCCTACAATAGGTGGTTGTCCCAATTTACGAGAATTGGTAACAATATTACCACATTTATAAAAAGAAAACGAAACCAGTACGTCTGAATTTGTTGCTTTTTTGGTGGGGTCTTGAAAACAAAATAATGCTTTGTCTTTTAAACTGGGTGACTCCCAGAGCGTTCTCAATTTTTTTTATAGATGGTGGAACTCTATAAAACAACCCTTTCCAAAAATTGTCTCGATGATTTTTGTATATCGACGGACTGTGAATATACAAAAATCATGGGGGCTCTAAAGACCACATTATCCACTTGATATGATGATATCCCCAAAATATTACTGAGGTCGTTGCCAAATTCATTTCCAAGCCACGCGCTTGTACTATTAACGATTGCTTTGAAGCTGGGCTTATCACAGATGTCTTAAAGCTCGCCAGGATTCGTTTTCTATTTAAATCAAAAGATAAAACGAAGAATTATAGTCCCACGGCCATTCTGTGGATCTTTTCTAAAATAATAGAGTAAGCCTTCAAAAACCCGAACAACTGAATCTTTCAGACAAAACCTCACCAATAAACAAGATACGAAGAATCGCGTACGATTTTCAGTAGGGGAATTTTTTAATTCGGCTCATATTTAATAGCACTGATCCTTGAACTTGTACGATTGACGAAAGTCATCACAGGGCCTTTGTATATTCTTAAAAAAATTCTACTAAATCATGCCACAACAGGTCCAAACCTAAGTTTTGTCGATATTGTAGCCCCCAGAACTGCCCCCCACGGACCCGTGCCGCCCATGGGGACTACATTTATAATATGAGGGTAGTTATAGAACAGTTCTTTAAGTATAATAATTCGATTCCAATAGGGGAGTTGTCTGTTAAAAAGACACGTTGACTGAGCAGGATCATTCTCCATCGATCTTCATCTTCTAAAACCGAAAATGGTTACTTTGACATAAATTATACATCAAATATCGCGATTGATATTAAATCTACAAATATCATCCCTTAAATTACGACAATAAAATTTATACACATAGGCTTTATTCTTTTAAAAATAAGTTGTAATAATGTATGCAGTTTTTCTTGCATACGCGCTCCTTCTATATTCAAATTTGCATAAATCCACTTTACACAAATTTCACACCACCATAACTTCTATAATAATTATTTTTCACTCGACACAAAAATAATTTAGTGAAATTAGTAATTTGACTAATTTATAGTGTATAGCATGGGCACATTTGAAAACCAAGCTGTGTGACTGGCAGGAAGCTGTTAATTTCGTATATCAAATGGGTGCCGTAATATGCTTTTTATGTTTTTTAAGAATGTCATTTGAAAATTTGTACATTAGCAATTAGGGATTTTTAAGTGAAGTGACTTAAAAATTAGGCAAAGATCCATTTTCGCCAATTAATTGATTTTCGATTAATTCCTCGTAGAAGGGTCCAACAAGTTTTTAATTCCGTTATTTTGTACTTTTTGTACCGCATGAATTTTATACCATTATCCGTACAATTTTTTATGCTTTGATTTTGTAATCATTTTAAATGATTTGTACCGCAGCCCTCAAATTTGGATTCAACAAGTGCTGTACCAACATTTTGGTATAAAAAAATGAAATTTTGAACTCGGAGTTACAGCATTCAGGTATACTCAGAGCATCCACATGAATTTCACGAAAAGATGATCAAATGATAGTACATACCGAGGGCAAGCAATCACGACACGAATCTGTATAATATGGACCATAATTGTGCTACAAAAATCTGCAACCGTAACATAGCCCAAACTGCAAAAACGTGGTGGTACAAATTAGTACAAATTTTTAAAATTTTTTGAGTATATAGGCCAGGGTTGTGCCCCAATGGTTTGGTCCTAGTGTTTAAAACGTGGCGGTATACAATCTGGCACCTGACTTAAAAATTAGCACAAAATAACGGGATTAAGGATTCTATTTAATTTTTATGGATCTGCTCATTTGGAACTGACTCAATACTAGCGGTTGAGTCAGCAACATTTTGGATAGTAGTCCCAATAGTCCAGTCAAATTAGACAAAATAAGGGCCAAACCCGGAAATTTGAAAAAACAAGCAGAAAATTGGCATACATGTTCAGGATAGTGCCAGAACCAATTTCCGAAAAGTCCTAAAAGATCCCGGTTGGGGAACGGACGCCATCTTGAAAAAACTACCCCTAAACTCGATTTCTCGAGTTTTGAGCAAAACTACTGAACCAATGGTCTGATTCTCGTTGCTAAGGTGTCAAAATGTTTGTTTTAATGTGTATTTGGAGTAAAAAGAAGCCCTTGGAAATTCGAACTTTTTAGGAAAATCACCCCCAACCTGGATTTTTCACGTTTTCGGCATTTGTTGTTTTGTTTGCGTAATCCTAGGATTGGTTGGACGAAGTCCTCCACCTTTTCCTATCCTGCGCTAATCTTTTCAGTTCTACATAACTACCCTTGCCTACGTCCCTAACTATTTGGTCTATGTGTTTAAGTATCTGTGGTCCTTGCTTGTCCTCTCTGGTCCGGTCTTGCCCTCTGTCCTACCCCTTCTATAGCTAGTAGTGCTATTCCTCCGTGTCTTAGCACATTCGCTATCATTGTATCTCGTCTTCTCTGTACGGTTTTCAACATTTCCCTATTTCCTGTACTAGCTCCAAGACTGCTTCGTTTGTTACCCTATCCATCCAGTTAATCCTCATTCTATCCTACTTTTGCCTGCCTATCGTCCAGGTTTCGCACCTGTATGACCTACACTCCATTTGTACGTTTTTAGCAATCTTTTCCTAATTCCTATATTTATCTCGGATCTTAGCAGGTCCCACTTTTATGCCCATGCTTTTTTAGCCTGCGCTATCCTGGATTTTATATCTTCCTTGCAACGATTATCTTGTGTAACCTTACTACCTAAATAGCAAAAGGAACGGTTATCTTAGAAAGTGTTCATTTATGTAATACGGAAACTGGTTTCCTCGTCGGCAGCTAAAGGGGCGCTAGAAGTTAAATCACCTTCTGTTTCCAATTCCTAAAAGAAATAAATAAATCTGGAAGCTACGGTTTCTTAGTAACGAATGTGCGAATAGTTGAAAGGATTCCGCTTATTTACATTAATTGTAAAATGCATTTAAATATTTTTACGTGCAACTTAACCTGACTGCAAATAATAATGAAAAATATAATGAATAAAATAGTGTTCATTTAGTACTCTCAATCTCAAACAATAGCCGGAAAAGAGAGAAACCCATGATGGGGGTGGTTTTTTTAAAAAGGTCACAGTTGCAAGGGCATCGTATTATACGAAATAATTATTTCACCTCAAAACAAACATCAAAACAACCATTTTGACACCTTGACGACGAAATTTGGACCATCCGTTCATTTGTTATGCTCAAAAATCGGAAAATCAAATTTAGGGGTAGTTTTTTCAAGATGGCCCCCAACCGGGATCTTTTGGGACTTTTCAGGATTTAGTTCTAGCACCATCCTCACCAAGTATGCCAATTTTCAGCTTGTTTTTTCAAATTTCTGAGTCAATGTCTACTTTTACTGGACTTCAACCCTTTGTTCTCCAGTTTGGGCCGCAGTATAGTGCGGATGGAATCAGATTAATCCTCTAAAAAGCATTATGCAGGTCACTCTGTAATTGGGCGCAAGCCTGTTGAGAATAAAGTATCTAAAATCTCTCCTGGAAGTTTTAAAAATGTGCCACAAAATGCAAAGTCGCATATGTGTTTCTTTTTGATAAAATTTCACGGTCGTCTTTGAAATCTGCAAAATTCTTCAGATCATGTGCAAATGGCAGAACGTTTGTCGGATCAAACAAATTACATGCCTATAATTATACCACCCGTAAAAGAATAAAAGGTGGTAGCCACACATATCGTCACGAACTTCAAAAATTTGCGACTCACGTTACAGATGCTAAAACTCATTAATTTCTCAATAAGTTGATCAAATGCAATTAGTTGTGACTTATTAAAAATTCGTTTTGGTGGTCCCATGAGTACAATTTTTAACACTTGCGCGTTAAATTCGCACTTGACATTTGAACAGTGAAAGGGACAGTCGAGGAGACGTTTTTATCTTACGTAATTAGAGTGATCTAAAATTTGATTTGTTCCGTTAATGAAGTTAAATCATAGACAATTAACAGATGTTGGCAAACTTTCAAAAAAACGTATCGGGTAAGTGCTGCTTAGAAGAGGAAATGAGTTTATTCGCATTGGTGGGGCAGTAAAGTAGGTTATTTTGCACGTACGCGAAGAAGTCTTCAGAGTAAAGCCGCCGTTATGTTCGGTAGTGTTAATGTTCGTAGTGCTTGTGCGTGATTTATGAAAATGGGTGATCTTCTTCTGAAGCAGCGACCGCCAACGGTGAAGCACTGGCAAAGTCTCGAGATGCTGTCTCGAAGAGGGTGGCCGCCGGTCCACCCCCAATACTTGGCCCACAATCGGCAGATCTTAAGCTTTAAACCGCCAGATTGGCGTGAGCGTGGCAACTATATACTGCCCCATTCCACTTATAACTCGTCAAATTATTGCCAGATAAACAAGTCGCGGGATTACTGTTACTTAGCACCCTATTACAGAAACGCGATGCCTCCACCCCCAAACCCCAACAAAGATCGCCTCCTAATGATCGATCCGACTCGTCGAAGGGTGACCTCCAGAAAGGCCGAAGTTCATCCTTGCCAGTGTAGATCGAGATCTTTAGATGATGTCAGACCAGAATTCGTCGAAATGTCCTCCGAGTGGGAGGAGGACGAAAACGGAAACAAAATCGGCCGAAGACACAAGAATAAAAGCAACTACGATAAACACAGCAAAAAGTATCGCAGTAACAGGAGATCGATGGACAACCTGCTTCTTGATAATTACGACGTTGCGCAAAATTTACAGGTATACTTTACCTTTTTTGCTTGCACCTCGCCTGATTTCACTTTTATTCACAAAAATGACCGAAACGAAATGTCATCCTGAGGAGAAAGTTCGCCGAACGTGCTCGGATCTTTATACGCTCATTTATTTAAATTTTCGTATATAAAAGAATTTGCTTTCTTTCTTAGATTCGTATTATTAAGAAAACGTTTTTCGCATGTAGTGCAGTGCCGCAATTAAAATGGTAACAAATCTAAACTCATTTTTAATTAGGGACCGTGCGAAACAATGCGGGTAGCTAATTGTTATTATTGTGTTTGCATAACGTATTTATGATTAATGATTCTATTTACTTTCTGTAACAATTGCATCGTGTACTTTGCGTTACGAAACTGAAAAATAATTTCTCTTGATAGCATCTATTTCATAATTTGCAATATTTTAAACAATCCAGACATTCCTCGCTATTGAATGTTAATGAAGAAGCACTCTTGGCAACTAGGGAGAAATTGAAAGTTTAATCGAACAATTTAGAATTTGTTGAAAAACATATGTTATTTCAAAAGCACCTGCATCTGTGGCAATTTGGATCATTCTGATTTTTACGATTTACGAATCAAAACTTAGAAAGGTGTCATCCCCTCTTATTTCTCGCATAATAATAACGTTTTTGTGATTCAAAGCATTGTTTTTCGTAGCCAAGAAAGTTATCATTTTCCGACCTAAGCCAGCAAAAAAAAATATCACTAAACATTCTCTTGGATATATTTAAATTTAAATTAAGATCATAATTACAACAACTTACCTGCTTATTAGTTTTCTGTAGATACAGCTACGTGTAAATGTCATTCACTTGTTAAGACGGCTCTGCCTTTACGAATTTCATCAACCAAAAGTTTAAGATGTACGTTTCAACTTTTCCCCTCAAATTTTTAACTCTTCAACACATAAAAACCCTGTGTGTCACACGTTCATAGAAATATTTTGCAACTATGTATTCCTACTCGCAAACACTCATTCAATATTCCTACTCGCAAACACTCATTCAATACCCATTTAGTATACGTTCCAGGAAAGATCTTTCGGAACAATAAACAATTCACGGAATATTTTTTTCCTGGAAAGCATTTTTCCATACCTCTCAGACCCCTCAGCTTGGACTCTCCTCCAAATTATTAAACGTTTAATACTTTTGTAATCATTTTCCAAGGACGGCCATCGAATTTTTATTTTTTAACGTTTTGAGGGACAACGCAGTAACAGGGAGTGTGGGAGCTATGGAATACCTTTCAGGCAAAGAAAGTTCGATAGATCTTCTTGAAAAATAACCACAAATGTACTAAAGTTTAAAAATCTGGGGAGAATTTAAGACCGGGGGATCTGGGGGCATCTACATAAGATGTACGTACGTTACAGGAAGGAAACGCTTTTGGAGCTCCAATACTCCAATTCTCGAAATATTTCTTTCCTGGAGTGCATGTAACTGGGGGGGGGGGATATTTTTAGACTCTCCCCCAAATTGAGAACCCTTAGGACTTATGTGATAAGTTTTCAAGGAGGGCCATCGAATTTTTATTTTTTTTTTAAACGTTTTGAGGGACAACACAGCAACAGGGAGTTTAAGAGATATGGAATACCTTTCAGGCAAAGAAGATTCGATACCCCTCCCTGAAAAATAGTCACTACAAACCATCCGAGCCCGAGAAATACTGCTTTTAAAATTAGAAGGCAAACTGAACATTCTTCCTAAAATTCTATCTATAATCCGTTTCCCGTGTGGAAACATTTCAAAGTTTACAAGGGGTGCAATGTCTTCTAAAAAAATGTCTTAAGAGTTATGCTCGGAGTTATGGATCACTGAAGTTCTATTAATAATACCTAACCTTAGCAAGTCATTATTAATAAGTTCTATATAATTCATTTCCCGTATAAAAAATGACAGAAGTCGAGAACTATGAGAGGTGCACAGGAACTCAATTCTAATTGTATTTGTAAGGGTGCTATGTTCACGCACATGGATCTCGAACTGTATCCACGAAAACCGAAACCCCCAAACACTAAAAAAAATTAGGTAAAGTCATTAAAATTATGAGTCTAGGAAAAAAAACCCGTGAAAAAAAACCCCGGAATAAAAACCCACGGAATAAAAACCCACGGAAAGAAAACCCCCCGGAAAAAAAACCCTGGAATGAAAACCCCCTTTTTTAAATCTCCACAATAGGTAGGTATACATCTTAGGGCGATTGTACAAAGCAAGTATATACTTATAGTATAAGATATTCCAAGTACAAAATCTGAAAATTGGATTGAATTTTTAGATTTTATACTTGAAAAAGCTTATACCTGGTATATACTTGCATTGTGGAACCGGCCCTTCGTAAGATTTCTAAAAGTGCGAACTGTGTAGTCCTGTGCTGAATTAGCTTGCAAAAAGCGTTGTTCAGTAACTTATACCCGGTTTCACAAAGAGTGTTAGTTAATCAATGATTATATGGTATATGATTGGTCGATTTTTGATGTTTACCAAATGACATGGGCTCAAACCAACGTTATTCATCTGTTAAATATTAACAAAGGATTGTGATCTTAATCACGTTTGCGAAAACATACTTTAAATTCATTTAAAATTACACCTACAACATTTAGGTCAATTAATCCCAAAAAAGAAGAAAGCAAAATATGTACTGCTGCAAAGTAGACTAAAAAATATCTGCGAAGAATACAGCGCCGGACAAAGAGATGTGGTAAACTTCTTAGAAGCTATAAGTCATAGTATTAGGGTTAATGGTAGTTTAGGATAATATGCAATTACGTATTTTGTAAAAATTGTGAAAATTTGTTAAAATATCTCAACCGAGTTCTGTTTGATATTCCTGTTTCAGTAAACAATATGCAACTTTAGCTCTCGCGCAATATTTCCTTTTTTCCCTGTGGTTTTTCTTCCGGTTTTTTACCAGGGGGTCTTTCTTTCCGTGGGTTTTTTTCCGGGGTTTTTTTCCGGGGGGTTTTCTTTCCATGGGTTTTTATTCCGGGGGTTTTTATTCCGGGGTTTTTTTCCAGGGGCCTTTTTTCCGGTACCGTAAAATTATAAAGCATTCGAAAAACTCACAAAATTCACGTTTTCAGAAATTCATTATCTATACAGAAAAGTGTAAGAACTCTAAATTAGCTCATAAAGGACCCCATAGACGATATTGTCATCCGATTTGCACGACGTGCCCCTCAGAATGGTTTCGTTAATTTACTTACCCCATTCTTCGAATTTAAGCTTTTCAGTTGACCTTGACGTTCTTGTTAGCTGCACGTTAAAGAATTTCTTCTGGAATATTACCTTCTTCAATCGTTTTAAGATACACTTTTTTGCGTTTTTGCCTCGGTTTTTACTAATACACTATTAGGTAAACAAATGACACCATAGCCACAGGCCAAATTGTAGTGCAAAGCACTCGTAGTTTTGATTCATTAAGAAATTTTTATTGTCCAGCAAGTGAAAATGAAACGTTATATGTACCGCGGGGATAATTGTATATTGATACGTCGTGGACAGCGGAAGAATTTGTAACTGTTTGTGTAAACATCTTAATTGTACATAAATACATAAATAAGTATTTGAAGATGCGGAATCGATTGTAGACAGACGTTGGACAAAATGGTAATCTCCTTTCACACTTTCCAAATCCACTCTTCTTAGTGTGTTGGTGTTTTAGAGCTTTTAAAAGGGATGGCGGATGGCGTTTTTCCTCGGTTGCCGAAAAGTGTTTAGGATAAAGTTGAGTTGCGACTAATGAATAAGTGAATCAGTATAAATATAACGAGCTGTAATTGGTGGATTCTAATCAAATCAGTATAAACATCAAATTTTCCGGTCGGAAGAAGATCGTTTTTGCACGATCGGCCGTTTTTGACATTTTACAAGATATGAGAGGAGGGTTGTAGGTCATACTTACCGCCCTAGACCTGTTAAATCTAATACGTACTCCAATCCCTTACGGTGATGTAACTTAATTACAACTCTTTATTTGGAAAAAAACATGTACAATTAACAACAAAGAAATACAAACAGTTAAGTACGACTAATAGAGAGCAAACATTTTAGCTATTTCATGTTGAATGTTGTAGAACAATATTTTGGACGAAGTTCCAGAAAATTTATCTTTTCGTCTTTGTGGTTAATAATTGTGTAAGTTCGCCGTATTCCAATATTTGGACAATTGTTTCCTGCAGGCTCCCGCTATTCCAATTATCAGCACTACCTGAAATTAATGAAACTCGATTGCACATTACACATCATCTATAATACTTTAAGTATTAAAAAATTCTTCAGTTAAGAATCGGTTCATGTCTTCTCTGGTAAACACATTAGATTTTCTTTCAAAAACGCTATTTATTTAGTGTATTTCGAAATGTCAGTCCGCAACATCGAATATTCAGCCCACAGACTGTTAGGAGATTATACCAAAAATTCCGTTTTAAATTAATATGGTGACTTCCATTTGGAATTAATTCTTTCTGACATACCTACCCACTGATTGTTCTCGATCGTGCAAAAATATTGTAAGCAAGGCGGATGGTATAAGTTTTTCTATAGGTCTGCCCTTGCCCTCGACCATAAGTAAACTTCACTTACCACCCTTGTAGCTTAATATACTATATGGCGAAACGAAATTTGGTTACCGCTCTATAACATTCGCGTACCGAGACAGTTGTAGAAATTCTTGGTTAATTACAGGGATCAATTATTTTTCCATCATCATCTTTCACTACGCTCTAGTTTAAAATTATTCCATTCCATTGTATAAACTTTTCTACTCTTCCAATTATACCACAAGAATGATATGCACCGAAAATTTTCTTTGACAAAGTAGTCGTGCCCGTATAAATGAATGATTACCAAAAACCATTTCATTCATGTTCTTGATTGATTGATTCCAGATATGTCAACATGTTATTCATACGAAAAGTTGGAGCTAGGCCTGTATTGATTCGGCTTTCTTACTCGCGATTTTATTAATTTTGTTCACTGATTGTAATTTTTATGTTTGAATTTACTGACCGTGAAGCGTAAGTTTTTTCTGTAGTTGTGAAAGTGTGTTAGTGAATTAATTATCTTCATAAACATTATCTAGCTTAGATTTCGTGTTTTTTTAATCATAAGATCATAACGCAACGCCGCATGTAAGATGGCATTAATTGCAGTTTCTTGTAATGCAGGATATTTTAAATTTGCCTTATTTGTCAGTTGCAATATTTAAATAACACAGTTACATATTATGAGTCCAGGCGAATGGGGATTATTGCTTGCAAGTTAAGTTAGGATGTTTTTTTTTGGGAGCTTTCCATAGTGAATATACAGGTTGCACAAATTTCGTGTTCAGTACAGAAATTTCGCTAATTTGCATAGATAGAGACAGCGGAGATATGATCGCTTAAAAAAAGCGACAATTTAGTCCTTTAAATGAATGACAAACTACATTGATTTAGTCCACGGAGTATACAAAAAATAACATAATTGACGTTTTTGATTTGTGGTTTTAAAATGGTTATTTGGGGAGATATTTAAAAACTAAAAAAACTTTCTTTAGGGAACCTTTTCTGTTCTTTTAGATGATGGAAATGAATTTTCGTTATCATTAATATTTTATTTTATATCGATACCGAGTTTTGTTTTTCATATGACCACAATCTCTTAATAAATAAACTTAATAAATAAATAAACGCTCTTAATTGTGATAATATCTCTCTGACCGATCACAGACTGTCAGAGTTAACAACAAAATCAGTAGCCCTAAACCAATTAGGGTGGGGATTCCGCAAGGCTTACAGTATAATATTATCAAAATGTTTTATCAAATCGCAGTTGCTCCATCATGCACCTCTCTTTCTATTGAAAGCGGTTTTAGAAAGAAATGCCATATGGGGGTAAATTCGCCGATATTCCGCTTGCCCGTGAGGAACATTATTATCGTTTTTGTACTATAATCGAACTATTTCAACCTTTTCTTCTTCTGTAGAACCCATATTTTATAGCTGGAATGGAATAAAGTAATTTCGACAGCAGAATAAATAATTAATTATTAGTGGCGTTCAAATTATTTGTTTTGTCACGGCAACTGCGAATTGGTAAAACAGTTTGTAGTATAGTGTAAGTCAACATATGATATATTTATGAAATCAAAAAGAAAAGATCTAGTCAATTTTAATTCTAATATATAGGGCGTTCCATTAAAAATTGAAAAAATTTCCATTTTTACCAACTTTGCGATATTCATTTGTTTTTTTTCTACTTTTGGTTTTCTGGAGATTCCCCACAACTTTTGTATCTCTTGTATGAACCCGCTGTCCAACTGAATAACCCCGCACGTATTTTGTTTAAATTTCGGAAACTTAAATTAAGCATAGGGAAACGAAAAATAATGGTGTAATTTGTATTAAATTATTCGAAAGACATAAAGTATTCTCCCAGTCTAACAAACTTGCGTGGTTCCTCGAGGATGTCAAATAGGGAGTGGTTCGCGATACAGCCGCCCTGCTTACCCACGGCTTTGATTGTATACTTGCAACATATCAGTTAATTTATTAAACCACACTAAAGCATATTGACAGCTATTAAAGGATTGTTTGCATGGCATGCTATAAAATTCCTCACGATTTCTGTTACACTTGATGCATAAAGAGGATTGTTTCTATAGCATACTACAACATTTTGAAAAATTAGCTTCTTTAATTTTTTGTGTGAAAAATTCGAATCAAAAGTACTTACTTATCTTTAGCAATAATCGTTGAATTTAGGGAGATAAATTCTATCAAATTCAATTAAAAAACATAATCATGCCATTTAAAATATTTGAGTCCACTATTAGTAGTCACCGAAAAGAATAATTTAAAACGTTCTAATGATGGCCGTTTTGTAGTATTTTTGCTGTCATTAAATATGGTTTTTATTGCATTGAAGTCGGACTGTAGGCGCCACAGCTTGCGGTTACACCCTGTATAATTGATAAAAAAGTATGGGGTGTTCCATTAGAAAAAATTGAGTTTTACATACTCAATGTTAGTAAGATTCAGGAATCTTTGCTTAAGGCCCCGGTTGTACTATTGTGAAGATGACTAACTTAGCTACCTACTTTATCTGTTAAATGCAAATACCTCGGCAAATACATCACTGATATCTTTTAAGATAAGCTAGAAATAAATGTTTTATGTAAAAAGCGACGTTTGTAATACAAGTGACAGTAAAAAATTTACTACCTAAAAGGGTAGGTTACTATAAGTTCTCTGTCTTGTATTCTAAAAGTCAAGGTTTAGCTTTTTCTCCGGTATATGCTTTTAAAAAGAAAAACAAAATGATTGTGTAGTGGCGAATTATTACTATTATTACCCGTGCTTTGTGAAATTCATTAATCTTTAAGCAATATTCAACTTCATGCGTGAGATTGTAGAATTATTGGCTATGAAGAAACTAGGAAATGTACATCTGGCCAACAGTTTAAATTTACAAGCTTTTGGTTCATGATCATGAAAGCTATCTCAACATTAATTACATCTGCAGGTAGTAAGTTTTAAATTTCATTGTACTATAATTGAAGAAATTATTGCTTTCTTTAATGAAATTAAAAATCTTCACTCTTCAAAGGTCGTCAGTGGGTATTAGGTCAGTACTTCAGAATTCATCTTCAGATGCTTATTTTGATGAAACGTGGATTATTGGCATAGTTTCTCGATTATTTTTCTAGGTACCTACACGCTTCATTGAATTCAATACATACGGATTTCCTATTGGTACAGCTATAACTGCGTTCATTTTAATAATACATAGATCCGTTACACATTAGCGTTTTTCAAAAGTATTTGCTACTGCCGTGTTATTAATTTAATAAGCACTCTATTCGTGCATCGGTAATTACAAGTCAAGTTTAATCAAGCGACTTTGGAAAGTAACGGCCGTAACACGTTTTAAATTTTTTGTTGCAGACGAAAAGTATCGATTTGGACAATAGCGATGCAAGTAGCGGGACTAGGCCTCGGTTTGTTGCCGTTACGACCCTCGAAGATGTCCAGGCGGTTCGCTGTGCAGAATTCCACCCCGGTGGTCAGCTGTACGCCGTCGGATCCAATTCGAAAACTCTTCGAATATGTGGATATCCGAAATTGGGTGACGTTAGGTGAGTAGTACGCTCGCTATAACGAAATTGAAATTTTGCAACTTTCTCCTTGATAATTGCATTCGTGAGTTTGTCATGTTTCTTTGCCTAATAAATAAATTTCGAATTTATTGTTAATAGTTATGATTAAAATTGCAGTAAAACGCAATAATTAGCCGAATCAATTGGTTGTAAAATCTGTGCCACTTCACTTATGTTAATTTAATGTAATAAACTTGTTTTCGTAGTTTTTAATTTTAAATACCGTAGCTATACGGGTTAGTGATATACAAATGAGTGGCCCATTTCTTCTTGACCTTCAACGTATGAAACTTACGTAAGAAGGTACAGTAGCTCAAAACTAAGAAAACTGTAACGGGTAACTGTTATAAGCGCAGCATTCCTGCTTTGCTAGCATGTATTACCTGTAATTTGTATCTTTAAGCACGTTTGTGCAACATCAAGACATGTTTCCAAATACTCGTCCTTTGGCAGTTGCATAGACTCAACTAATTTGCGTTAGTAAAGGTCATAACGTGACCCTTGTTGCATACGTAAATCCCAATCTATATATACAAAAAACATCATTAAAACTGCCATACATTATTTATTGCAGTCTCTTCGAATCTAGTTAGTAGGCATAATCTTTGTGGCCGACTGAACAAAAAGATACTTCACTCGCTAACACGAAAACTTAAATTAATACAATTATAATGAGCGTGATAAAACAGCAATAATTATAAAATCCCACCACTTTCTAGTGTTGAGTAAAGTACAAAAAGTTTTACAAAAATTTGGAAATAGTAAAAATCCGTCAGTAGACATGCCAAAAACGAGATGTGTCCACCGAATCGTTCAAATGTTGTACATCGATCTCTCATGTAGTCAGGGCACTGTTATATATTTTCCTCATTCGATATTTAGATCAGGATTTATTGAGAGAAAATTCAATAACTTATTCAATGGCTGTACATGTAAAGTTAGAAAATTTCTTCAATTCAATACCCTATACCCCAATTTCGTTAAGGAAATAGCAAATGGAACAGTTCCGACAGGTGGCTACTAAATTTTGTGGTTCTCTTATTTTAGTAAGTACAATCAGAGAGAGTCAAAAACACACTGGACATTTTTTCTTTTTCTCTGAATATTTCTACTCCCCAAATGGTCGTATTTTCACAATACGCTTTCCTTTACTACAATAACTGTCTACAATACGTAGACTTTTATTAGAACCTTTCAAACGTAACATACAGGGGTGGACTGGCCCGGGGGGGCGGGTGGCGATTGCCACCTGGCCTGTACATCATAATGGCCCGTTGGAAATTTATAAGTATGTGCTGTATTTATTTTCTTGCACTATTAATAAGTTATTAACACGTTTCTCTAATTGGGGTTGATGTTAGGTTGTTAAAAAATTAAAAAAATTCTGTTTTAATTGAAGTCATGAAATACAATGATAGGCGACCCGCCTCGTTTGGTTTGTATATTTTGTTACTTTTAATTATCAGCTGCAATTTAAAAAAACCTGTATTGTAATTGATTTCCGGAAAAGGAACTAGTGGCCCAATTTTGGAACTGTTTGAAATTATGGATTCTACAGGCCACATAAGAAAATTTTTTTCCAGGTCGATCTGAGACAATTTTTTTTCGGGGCTCAAAAAAAGGCAGTGTATAACCTTCCTTTTTTACCAAAAATTGATTGCACCAAAATTTCTCGGGAAAACACTTTTTCTTATTAATTTCGGTGCGTAGAATCTAAAACAATTCGTACTTTTTCGATCGGACTTCTCAATCAAAAGTTATGGACTAGAAACCAATTTTGTAAGAAAATTCAAAGGGCTGTAACTTTTGAACTAGAAGCCCAATCTTGGAACTGTTTGAAATTATGGATTCTACAGGCCACATTCTATAAGAAAATTTTTTTCCGGGTCGATCTGAGACAATTTTTTTTTCGGGCTCAAAAAAAGGCAGTGTATAACCTTCCTTTTTTACCAAAAATCGACTGCACCAAAATTTCTCGGGAAAACACTTTTTCTTATTAATTTTGGTGCGTAGAATCCAAAACAATTCGTACTTTTTCGATCAGACTTCTCAATCAAAAGTTATAGACTAGAAACCAATTTCGAAAGAAAATTCAAAGGGCTGTAACTTTTGAACTAGTAGCCCAATCTTGGAACTGTTTGAAATTATGGATTCTACAGGCCACATTCTATAAGAAAATTTTTTTTCCGGGTCGATCTGAGACAATTTTTTTTTCGGGGCTCAAAAAAAGGCAGTGTATAACCTTCCTTTTTTACCAAAAATCGACTGCACCAAAATTTCTCGGGAAAACACTTTTTCTTATTAATTTTGGTGCGTAGAATCTAAAACAATTCGTACTTTTTCGATCGGACTTCTCAATCAAAAGTTATGGGCTAGAAACCAATTTCGAAAGAAAATTCAAAGGGCTGTAACTTTTGAACTAGTAGCCCAATTTTGGAACTGTTTGAAATTATGGATTCTACGTAACCCGTAACCTATGCAATTCCACCTGGCCCGTAAGTACCCAGTCCGCCCCTGGTAACATACATGAGGTATACGAAAAATTGTCGTTAAAACCTGGCGAAATTTGTTAAACAATTCATCTCAGAAAAGCGAAAATGCGTCTCATTTCGTTCAAATTTGCAAATGTTATTCACCGCTTTCACCTTAAAAGTCCCAGATCAAGTTTATAAATTTTTATACCTACATACCCTTGCTAGATCAAAGCATTTCACAACAGTGACGATTTGAACGAACAATTTATGAACTTAAATCATGGGGTGGAAGGTAAAAGCATGGACTAAAATTTGGAGATTGACGCATTCAGTTTTCCTTAAACATCTGATCCGGTTTTTTTACAATTTTCTGAATGGTGCACTCCTGCTAAGGTAAAGCCATTGACTAAGATTGTCAGATTAAGTTAAGACTTCATCACTTTTACTGAAATAGATATAATTGTCTAATATTATTTTTATTGTTGTTTATTAATAGATAATGCAGATCGCAAAATTCTAATGCAGGAATCTACAACAGCCTAAACTTTCTCAGTTGAAAATTAACTTTTTTAGTTTAGTTTTTAATTACTTTTACTTAGAAATTCTAATTTATTAGAAATCAAATAATTATCAATACAAATTAATACTTGGCCGACATCAAGAATAGCAGAATGATTTATTTGGACTGGGAAATTTTTCACCAAAAACAACCAGGGACGAAACATTGCCTCTCCGAAAATAGCGTATTTCCTTGGAGCATCTCAAATAACGCCGGTATCTCCTTCAGAATCTCGTCAGATTTCTCCGAAATCTTCTCTTTCTATCTCCTTAAATTACACGAACGTGAATTGCTGTAGGCGCTGAGAAATACGGACTATCGAAAATAAGCACAAGCCCTGTATCCATAGAAAATTGAAAACAGAACGATTTTAGTATCGTGTTTTTAGGACAAGCAAATTTGAGGTCGCGTTTGGCAGAACATTTAATATAATATATAAACAAGGATTCGAGGTCGTTTATTTCGCATAGGGGTGCAATACATAGGTTTAGGATGCAGTTTAGGTTATCTCATGTAAAATAAGGCATTTGAGTACTTCAAGGGTGGGTTACTGAACTTTTCCTTTCTCTGAAGGTGAATTTTTCTTAGAACAAATTTGCTAAGGGATGGCCGCTTGGGGCGAATATTCCAAAGGCGAGCTTTTGAGATCGAATCTTTCGAACGCTGTGCGAATTTTCGAATGGCAGATGTTTTCCAGAGAAGGCGGCAGTCCGTTCACAAACGGTGGAATTTTCCTTTTACATTCGGCGCTGCGATAAATAACATTCGCCACTTACATGAACTTTTCTTGCAGACTGAACGAATCTCCAAGAGTGTTCATTGGGCGAATATTTTTCTTGCGCCCCTTAAAAAAGAGATGGCTTGCGTATTTCGTGGTATCACTTTTCATTGAATTTAGGACTATATCTTTTCTTTATTTAATTTGTTGCCTGCATATTTGGAATTTTGAATTCAAATTCGTTCTTTGATTGTGGCGCCTACCAGTAGTCCCAAATTAATAGCGCGTCCATGCGCTGGAGATCTCTAGGGGATTAACAAATTAATCCATCCATTAAAAAGTTATACCCAACCACAAGTTTCTTATTATCTTTCTATTTTAGAAGATGGATAGAACCAGAGCTGGGCAGAATACTTTCAAAAAGTATTTGAATACTAAATACTTTCACGACCAGCACAAGCGAATACTAGATACAGATACATTGAAAAGTATTCAGATACTTAAAAAAATAAGTATTCAAAATGTGTAGTCGATTTTTGGAAAAAAAAGGAAGGTTATACACTGCCTTTTTTTGAGCCCCGAAAAAAAATTGTCTGAGATCGACCGGGAAAAAACATTTTCCTATAGAATTTGGCCCGTAGAATCCATAATTTCAAACAGTTCCAAGATTGGGCTACTAGATCAAAAGTTACAGCCCTTTGAATTTTTTTCCGAAATTTGTTTTTTGGCCATAAGTATTTATTGAGAGGTCTAATGGAAAACGTGCGAATTGTTTTGGATTCTACGCACCAAAATTAATAAGAAAAAGTGTTTTCCCGAGAAATTTTGGTGTAGTCGATCGAATACTAAATATTTGTGAAAGTATTTGAGTTACAAATACAAATACTGCTTCCATAAAAGTATTTAATTAGAAAGTATTTGAATACTTTAAAGGATTTGAATACTAAAAAGTATTTACAAAATCGAATACTGCCCACCTCTGGATAGAACACATATTTTTCCAAATTTTTCCATTGTTACAATAGTCCCGTTATAAATGGACGAGTAAAAAGTATTCATGGTATTTATCAAACTAAAATAATTATGCTATTGTCACTTAATCAGAGTTTGTGAAACATGACTATAATTTGGAAAATGATTTCAGAGAAGAACATCAAACGTACCAGCCAATGGTGCTCTTCAAACGAACCAAACATCACAAGGGTTCCATTTACTGTCTGGCATGGTCGCCGATGGGGGACCTAATGGCAACGGGATCCAACGACAAAACCGTAAAGTTAATGAAATTCAACGTGGACACCTCCAACTTGGAGGGCGACGAGGTCGAGCTCTCAATGCACGACGGCACAGTTAGAGATATTTGCTTCTTGGAGGATACGTCGAACAAATCGAGCCTTTTGATTAGCGGTGGCGCGGGCGATTGCAAAATTTACGTCACGGATTGCGCTACGGGCACACCCTTTCAAGCACTGAGTGGACATACTGGTCATATTTTATCTTTGTACACATGGGGAGGGGCGATGTTCGTCAGCGGATCGCACGATAAGACCGTCCGTTTTTGGGATTTGAGAACGAGAGGCTGTGTCAATATGGTTACGCCGTGCACGGTGCCCGGAACGAGGCAGGGATCTCCTGTTGCCAGCTTGTGTGTGGATCCATCAGGACGATTGCTTGTGTCCGGCCACGAAGACAGCTCGTGCGTTCTGTACGATATCAGAGGAGGCCGTAGTGTACAAACGTTCAAACCGCACTCCGGCGATGTTAGATCTATTCGATTTTCACCATCAGCTTACTACCTGCTGACTGGTGGTTATGATAATAAATTAGTTCTTACAGATTTACAGGGTAAGTTTCTATATACCGCCGCACCACCATGGACGCCTATTTCTTTCGTGCATCATGTTATCCCTAATCTCTTGGATACTTATGGAGTACCTTACTGAATTTTTTTTTCATTTTCAGGAGATTTAACACTGCCATTGCCCAGTGTAGTGGTGGCGCAACATCAAGATAAAGTAATATCCGCCCGATGGCACCCTTCCGAATTCTCCTTCTTATCTACATCCGCAGACAAAACAGCCACATTATGGGCTTTGCCGCCCGTTTAGAAAACAGCTTCATTCGCTCTCGACCGCAACTGATCTACTAATGTATAACAAAAGTGATTATATTACTAATATTCGACTGCACAAAATGTATTTATATCTAATTTTGTAGTTTTGTTAATGTAATTCTTAGATATTTATTACTTAGATACGATAATCGTTCACTAGAAATTGTTAATTTCGTGATTTTATTGTTCGCTATACTTTTTATTTTGTATTAAGGTATAAAATATATTTGAATTGTTATAAAGCAGATCCTATTGTAGGAAACGATATTAGTATCGTATATTAACTGTTCTTCATTCATTATTAGATTTGAGGTTGTAGAACTGACCGTTTTTGCGTATCATATTTACATTATTTTTATTATCTATATTTGTAACTACTACCCTATACATTAGCTTTTGTAATGTGGCCTTTGCTGTATATATACAATAAAATTTAATCTGATACAATAGAAGGAAATATCTATAACTTATAATGTAGCAAATAAATCATCATTTCTTCTAATTGATTTATTTTTCAAGACTTTCATGTTCCATGATGAACAAACAGATGAAAGATAGTCAAGTCTGAAATCCTATTTCTTATCCCTACGGCGAACGTAATTGGAACCGCGGTTTTAAAGAGCCAACTCCTTTGTTAAGAAGTCATTTACATACACCTCAAGAATGTTAAATGGACTCTGGAAATTCCCAGGTAAGCTGGGTCGCCTATTGAGTTTGTTTACGAAATAAAGGATTTGAGCTATTTTCAGTAAAGGAATTATTGTGACGGCCAGTTATTGTTGCCAAAAGGGGAGGATTTTCAATATCTTTAGTGTTTACCTATACCTACCCTATTTACGAAAACTGATGACATTAGAAAAATTCATCATACAATTTTCAATATTTGGGTCTCCAAGCTTTTCTTGTTTTCTAACGTAAATAAAACCGCACTGGAATTTAGGGTTCCGTAATAGCCTACAAATGCCACAATTTTACGATAATTTCCCTATCATAACGAGCAATATTTCAAGTATTTAGATAATTAAAATCGACACGATGGATTTCGTGACGAAACAAGACTAAACGTGATTTTTGCGTAAAAGGTACACGTCTGTTTGACATAGGTAATTGAAAATACAATTATCTTTCAAAAGATGTAGATAGAAGGCCACAAAAACGGGTCGATTTCGTAATCCCTTAACAGTTCTACTACATTGAAAGGAATTTACGTAATATTCTTCTCTTTACTTTATTGAATTTCGTTTACAAAAGAATACGAGAAAAACTCTTGTGCTAACATGATAAGATTAGAAAATTGCCTGTTAACTATTATATTTTATTTTCAATGCACCATCGGGGTTTTAAAATTGATATCCACAACTTCAATTGAGGAAAACGAAGGGGACTATTTTTAAGGAGGATAGCAAGTGAGGTAAACCTGACAAATTTAATAATTATTAAGAGGCTTTACTGTCAGCACAAAAAGTTTATTCCACTGGACAGATTTAAATGTGATTGCTTCAAATAAACGTCTGTTGTTTAGGAATGCCTTATTGAAAGAATCTGAATAACAATGTCTCCTTGATGAATGATGATGGTGATAAAATTGCGATGCAAAATAAAAGGGACATCTGGGGTTTTCCGAGCTCTAAAGCTACAAACAAAGCCGCTTTAAATTTCAGTATCTTCCTACTTGAACATTTTTAACGGGCGCAAATGCAATTTTTGTAAATGCGACGACTTTATGTGGTCGCATATGTAGAACCATTCATTTTCATTCAACGGTAGCACCCATAATCCCTTTCCCTTGGTATAAATAATTAATTGATCATAGTTTATTATCTCCTACAACTTCTTTATCCGTTTCTTTTATTTATAAACATTACTGAATATTAACTTCTATAAGCAATACAAGAAATAATGACCCACGTACGTACCTATGCTTGAAAGTTTAACATATTTTCCCAATATAAATCCAAACAAATGGGTTAAATAGGTATTGAGGATTTGAGGTACAAGAAAGGTCAAACGACCACCATTTACTTTTGTACCTATATCTAATTGCTATACATCTGAGGAAGGAACGTAGTATACTATACTTATAAGATTTAATATGTAATTTGTTTGATTCCTGACTCCTGTTTCCCGCTACTTCCGTTGATAGAATGTTAGAATGCCTTCTCCGATGTTGTCATTCTCTACTTCCTCTGCGGTTTCCACTGTCAACTGTGCTGCTTTGTTCTTTACTTCTCAAAATCTATGAATATGAAAATGATTTATCGTACAATTTCTGATTTTCTCCCTAAAGCAGATATTTTTGGAAAAATTAGTATATTCATATACCTATTCTTGGGGACCTTAATTCTCAAAAGTCAATTTCATAATCAACTAATCATCATCGCCAAATTCTTGTAAAACTTTGGCCTTGTTATTTTTCAGAACTTTGAACTTTTTTAGTACAGATCCATACAGTTCTTTAAGCTAAGGTATATCCCATTTTAGGGGAATTTCAAAAGAAAAAAAATTTCCCTTTAAGGGAGGGTTTTTTCCGTCGGTCTGTCCGTCTGCTCTTCTTTTAACTCGAGAACACGCGGTGTCAAACCTTCACTAATCGATTTCTACGACTACGAGTTCAAGGATCGGTGCTATTGAATATGGTTTCCGACTTCCATTCACCTATAGGTACCTGAAAATCGTAAATAGCAAATGCAGAACTACAAATTGTACAAAGGAGGAGAAAAGAATTATTTCTGGAAAATTTTAACCGACAATCGACGGATGACGTAGTGCAAACCATCAGTACAGAACAGAAGAACATAAATATTAATGGAATGCGAAGAGGCATAATATAAAGGAAAGAGCAAAAGGAGGTATATTAACAGGGGTAAAAAAGGAGCAACGGAACGGGGCGAGGAAACGAAAAAGGAGGAAGGAATACAGATCAGACGAGTAGAAGTGGAGAGGAAGCATGTGAGCCTGATAACGATACACCAGAGAAGGAATGAAGGAGTTAAAAAATAAAATAGGAAATATGGTAACTGAAAGGACCTTAATGCCCGAACAGGAATTAAAGGAAAATGTGTTCACATGGGAAAAGGTAGAAAATAAAGTGTTAAAGTAGGGACAAGTGTTACTGGTATCAGAAAACACAGAATTTAAAAGGAAATATGAGGGAGGAAGCGGAAGATCGGTAATTGATTAGGTAATAGCATTGAATAAAAATAGTGTTTTTTCAATGGTAAAAGTAAATGAGAAAATACTGGAAGAAATAGATGAAGTTAAGGTAAGAACAAGAATAGAGTCGGATCACCAACCGATGGAATTGAGTCTAAAAGAGAAGATAGAAAGATCAGGAAAATAAAAACAGAAGAGGATCTTTGGAAGGTGATAGATAAACAAAGGAAAAAGAAAAATAGAACAAGTGAGTGGGAAAGGCAATTAATTAGAAGATTGGAAACATAATTTTATCAAGGTACTACAAGGAAAGCAGGAGAAAGGGGAGGCTATGAAAGAGAGGAAGTTGACGGACATGAGATAACAAGACCGGAGATCGAACAGCAACTAAAAAAACTGAAGAAAGGAAATGCGACAGGGAGAAATGAGATAGGAAATGGGGTTTGTATTTTTGCCACATACAGGATCAACAAAAGGATTAGAAATCTAGTATCTAGTTTGGAAGGGAGGGGTTTTACCAGAAAAACGGAAGGAAAGGGTTCTACTGCCGATTTTCAAAACAGGCGATAAAGACTATGTGGACTGTTATAGGCGAATTACGATAATATCGGCGGCATAGAATACGCATGCTATGGTTCCGAATGAAAAATTGGAAAGAAAAGTGGAAGAGAAGAAGATGTTGGACGGGAAAAATGGAGAGGTATTGAGAAAAGGAAGGAATGGATATAAATGTAGAACAGTCGAAGATAATGAGGAAAGGGAGAAGAAAAGAACAGAAGAGGTAAGAGAAATTAAATATTTAGGGTTCTAAATGCAAAGAAATAATAGGGTAAATGGGCAAATAAATGAACTAATGGAAAAGGGAGTGGTGGCGATGAGACAAGTGTCAAGATCAATTTCAGAACAAGAAAGTACCTATTCGATGCAATAGTGAAAGGGATGCAGAGGAGATATAGGAGTGGAAGGAATGGGGTGAACTGGAAAGAATACAAAGATGAAGGAAGGTCTTATAAATGGGTATGCAGGGAAGCCATGCGGGGGAGGACTCGTTCATAAGCATTGTTTGTTCCCCAGATCTCCTCTCGCAATGAATTTTTTTCATATTCTTTTATATACCCGGTATTCTCTCCCTCTGTTTTCCATTGGCTAGTTTTAAAAAGTCAGTTTTGCGCCTAGTTGTGACAGTTAAAAAATAAACCGTCAGATGACGACACTTGTAACACGACGTTTAATTAAATGCCTCAAGAAACGAAGAAAGTAAACAGACATTCCTGGCACGTTGGCGTTTGTGTTTCTTTCAAATCGTGAATGAAAACGTTGCATTTTTTGGTAAAAGTCCGTGATATAAAAGTGCTTCATTGATATCATGTACGTTTAGTGCAATCCCCGCGTGAATTACACCCTAAAACGTTTGTGGTTAGATTCGCCCTTTAATGGTGAGTGTTTTTCAACTACCTACTTCCCTAAACATTATTCACAAAGTTATTTAAAAGAAAAAAACCATTACGAAAAACACTCGTTACGTCACATTTTTGCCGCAAATCAATTTCTTGTTTTCTTAATAAACATTTTGTTCCGCTTGTAAGCATTAAGTTACACAACAAAGCCACGTGGGAGAGTTGAGCCATTCAAATTTAGGCCTTCCTCAACTATTTTCCCAAATCATTTTTTTGCGATGACTGAACAATGTACCATGCAAAGCTATATTACTATAAGTAATTTGTTTAAACTTGCCAAAATTGAGCTTTAATTTTGGGAATAAACTTACAAAGAAATTAGTATGATTCAACGATTTGATTGTAAGAAACTATTGAAGAATATACCTAATTTTAAATGCGCTGGTGACCTTTTTAGGTACCTACCACCTGCAAGAGGTAGGGTGACGTGACAGCATTTTTTAAAATTATTAGTCCCTGACATTACGTAAAATGTTCCCTGCTTTTATTGAGATATTCGATATAAGGATGATACGAGGGATGATAGGTGCAGATTTGATATCAGTTGCGACGTTTGATAATTTAATTAAATGGTACTCCCGAGTACTCCTGTATATTTTTACATTTTTGGAATCTCGAGACAATTATACACCCGATACGTTTTCGGTCCTTTATACGAGGTGGTTCCGAAAAATAGTGAAATTTTATATTTTAATCTACCTCGTGGGGTCTAGCTCATCATTGACCGAGGAAAATTGTTCTTCATTGACTACAAAAATCCATTTTGCTTGATTGATCCGACATGTAAACCCGAGTGTAAACCACTTTAAAGTTTATGTACACTAAAATGCTACTAATTTCTTAAAAAATCTTGAAAATTCCAGAACATTCTAGATTCTAGAAAATCAATGTACCTACTTATTTAAGCTATCTATTGCAACAATTGTAAAATACCTACTAAAATCAGTAAATAAATTTAATTATACGGTCTTTTTTAACTTCTTAAACTTTCACATATTTATCTCATGTCGGTCTTCCTAAGATACTAGTCATTACGCTATCAACTATTTGCCAATTTTCTTTTTTTGGCAACGAAAACTCGTATAAAATTTTCTTTTAAAAAGCGAGTTAAAAAGTTAATTTTGTCATTCCATTTTCTTCATTGTCTTCACTTAAGTATTAGTTCTTTCAATATATCACGGTTCTGTTGGTATACAAACAAGCGTAATAGCTCTCCAATTTAGTCTGCAAATGAGCCGAAATAATGTACGACTTACTATGTACGACCATTAAAATACATTGAAGGATAAATATTATGCATTCATTTTCAACTGTTCTACATATTCATATCGATTTTGTGTTTTATTATTTAATGTCGGTGCCAGTTTTGGTCTTAGTTTTTTTTAATTTTACAAATTTCTAAAAAATTCTAGAAAATTCTACAACATGCTAGTAGTATACACTAAAACCTCGACTAAAACTATATAGTGAATTTAGGCAATAACAGGGATATTAAATAATTTTGAAATCATGAAAATTACTTGTATACCGGCCCACCTGGGTATTATTTAAAATTATAATTATTTGCTAATCCACGCTTCAACAAATTTAAAATTAAATTTTTTGTTATCGGTAAATTTGTTTGACGAACCTATATCAACAAAAATTATGTATCAGGTGCGTAAATTTAAAGTATTCAAAAGAGTTTATTTATATCGTCCCACCGAGAGAACGAAACTACATTAATGCCAACATTAATTGTACGGTTTTTTCGGATTAGAATTTTCCGAAAGTACTGAACGTATAAGTACGCACTCCTTGTACCTGCTATCTACAGCTCGAGCATACAGCGCGTAATTGCAAACCCCCTCTTTGTATTATACAGGGTTATTGGTAATTGGCTACCTCTTTGGATACATTCCTTTGGGGATCTGATAGAACAACATATAAGGAGTAAGTGTAACCCGAACATGCTTAATACTAAACCGAGTACAAAACCTAATAGGTTTCGAGATATTTCCATTTTTCGTTTTTCTTAAAAATGTAAGGTTTATGGCCGTTTGCACCGACAAATTTAAGCGGAACTTAGCTTAAGCGTAGCTTAAAATCCATGGCAACGATTATTGAGACAATGGTTGCCATGGATTTTAACTTACGCTTAAACCTCGGCTTAAACTAAGTTCCGCTTACATTGGTTGATGCAAACGGCGATTAATGACTTAAAATTTAATTTTCAAGAAATGTAGTTTAATTTTGTCTAACTTTTTTGCTGGAATACTTATCCAACCATTATGGTCTTTGGTTTGGAACAAAATAGGTCCAAAAGCATTTCGATCATGTGAAAATTTCAAAGAAAAACTTCGAAAAAATAATTTTTAAAAATGTTTTGTGAAAATTCTTGAAGGTTATTTTCTGCTATTTTTTATTAAATATCAATGTAGTTTACGTACAAATTATTTGAGAAACATCCTTATTGTAATACTATCTAGCAAGGTACGAGTCTTATACAACAAACATTTAGCGGTTCAGAAAAAAGGGCAATCAAATTCTTTTTGCATTAGCGTAGATTTTGAAGGTATGCTAGGCGGCCTTTAAACGTTTATGTGTAAGAACCCCCTTTCCAGTAATCATCTACCTTATAATAGTTAAACCCAAACCTCGACCCAAACTATTTACTAAGCTTCGGTTTAAAAAATGAGCTTTATCTACACCAGGTTGTGCACAAATTATACTTGTTTTATATTCCCCTAGCACTGTCATGGTAACCTTTGCGAAAAGGTAACCAAATCTTCTTATGCTGGGGGGTATTCCGTACACATAACACAAAAATGAAGATTAAGAGGTCAGTAGGTAAGTTTTTAAGGGAAAGATGACTTAAATTTGACTTTTTGTGGGTAAAAATTACGATTTTATATAACACGAAGATAAAAAGTGGCACAATACCATCGCAGATAACCGGCAGATCGGCGTTTTCTTGGATCTTCGTATCTTCAACTGACACCGTGGAGTGAGTTCTCATGTGTACCTTTCCCAAAAAGAAAAAGTACCTATGTGGTTGCTCCCAGGTGAAATACTGAAATCAATAAATAAATGAATAAGAGAAAACGGGCCACAGCCTTCCTGTGGTCTTATAGTTTCCATGGTGATTGCTTCAGTTGACACCACTTAGATATGCACCATTTGTACTTTTAATACAGGCCATTTGTGCTCAAACGGGCATCTAGCGGGAAAGTTGTGGGGTAGTTTTGATTTCTTTGATTCTATATGTTTTTTGGGGTGCTGAATCCGAGTCTGAGGTTTGCCAACAAAATTTCATGACGCAACATTGAAAAAAATACAAAAGAAGTTGAAAAAGATTTTTTTGGCAGTTTTGTGGTTACAACTTGAAAACTATCAACTTTTCGAAAATAACCTTCCTATTCAAAATGAAAGTACTTAAAATTTCCTACAGACCCCACTATTTAGTTTTTTTCCTCGATGAACCGTTCGGGCTCGAGCGCTAGTTGAAAATTGGCGTATTTCGGCTGTATCCGCAAATACTCATCATTTATTATTATTTTATTATTATTCTGTGCAAATATAAATCCGGACTTTTCATTGTCTACCGGTCTCCTCAAAAGATTTTATAACTGTTCCGTCTGGTATAAAACTCTCCCACTCTTTCACAGATGAGCCAAGGCCCATTACGTCCCTGTGTACCTACGTTTGCAGTCTCGAGGCTCTCCTCCCATACACATGCATACACAAGCGCACAAAGTTACACAGATGGACGGACGGACAGTCCAAAATCATGAACTCGCTTTTTGTCGCTGGCTAACATGTAAACAGAAAAGAAATAAATCGGGTTCAGTTGTTAGCAGACAAATTCAAGCTGGGGTAACCTGCGTTACCCCACTCCGAGGAGTACGTGATTCTTCAGAACACCGGAGCAAGAGGGATAATGCCGTTGAATAGGAAATCAATATACCCCTTTTGCCATTTGAATTTTTTGAATTAATAATGACCACAGCGCCCCCAAATTCAACAATAATTATCCAAACATGCTACGGTAGGGTTTTGTGATTTCTTTAGCTGGTTCGGAAGAGAGTGGGAATAATTTTAGATAGCACAGTATAAGTATTATACATATATTATAAATAATATAATAATATGATATACTGTTGTTCGTTAGAAATTAACTTTTCATACAATTCTGGACTACAATAAACACCTTGAACGTTATGAAAATGAGAAAAAACCACCCTTACATATAAAATTCAAATAATAGTAGGTAAATGCAAGGAATTCACTTATTGACAACGCTTAATATTAATTTAGGGTTTTAGTGCGAATAAACTATGTTTTGTGGAGACAGCCGAAATACGCCAATTTTCAACTGGCGCTTGAGTCCGAACGGTTTATCGAGGAAAAAAACTAAATAGTGGAATCTGTAGGAAATTTTATGTACTTTAATTTTTAATAGGAAGGTTATTTTCGAAAAGTTAATAGTTTTCCAGTTGTAAGCACAAAACTGCCAAAATAATATCTTTTTCAACTTCTTTTGTATTTTTTTCAATGTTGCGTCATGAAATTTTGTTAGCAAACCTCAGATTCGGATTTTCGGATTCAGCACCCCAAAAAAAAACATATAGAATCAAAGAAATCAAAACTACCCCACAACTTTCCTGGTAAAAATACAATTTAACTGGATTATTTTTGATGTGACAGTATTAGTTGTCAATGCGGATTCGTAAAATTTATGTAAAAAAGAACTCGAAAAAAACTAAATATTTTTTAGCTACAAAATAATTAGACTAAGGACTGAAACCAAACATTCGGTACTGTGCCTTGTGAGCATTCGTTGACTGGACTATTTTATTATGATAATTCATAACAAACGTGTGAAAAAAATTTAAATACATTCTCACAAACTTTGTCGCTTTTGAGGTTTGGAAGTATTTTGGATAGGTAGGTATGTATGTAGGTGCGTACTTTGCGCTTTGATACGTCACATTACAAATTACTTCAAAGTCCATGCGGTGTCATTCGATTGTATACATTTTCTACGTCTGCGTTACATTGTACACCGCAATTGGTTTCGGGTGTTGCATTAGTTTCAAATTTGAAAACGGCAGATTCCAATTCCAACAGGTAAGTAATCATACTACTGTGTAGTGTTTAATACAAAGATCGAGACCAAGATAATTAAAAGAAATCAAAATTACCATGATTTTAGATATGGCAGAATCATTTCGACCTCTGCGAGGTCTCAGTTCTAAGATCTTAACCCTTCGTGTATTTCACTGAAGCTTCATGAAATTTTCTCATTTTTGTTACCATAAATGTATGGTCTGCAGTTCGCCTGAGGCCGCTCAGAGAAACATTTATGTAAATGCTTGTGCGAAAAGTGTTGCCCAACTTGTAGAGAATTACATAGTCTAGTCCAGTCAATAGCAAATGGCGTGTGTAAAGTACGTTCGTGCCGCAATAAATTATCGGTTACCAACAGGTAGTTGGCCTACTACTATTTCATTCACACTCATAAAGTGCAAGCTCAAGGTAAACTGGGACTTGTTCAGAAAGTAAAAATCGGATCAGTTCATAAACCTTCTGAAAGTGTTACGCGACATCTATCACAAATCGCATTGGTTGGTGGTGGTCAATTATAGAGTTCTGCTAGATTCGTAAAATGCAGGGTCACGTATTTATTTTATCGTATACGCATCCCTTTATCCGAGTATAAGCCCTGGTCAATAAAGTGATTTGAGAGAGGAACACCGTATGAGTAGCAAACGAAAAGAATTGGATTCGGAATTACGTACTTGTAGAGTATTTCTAAAGATTTAGAACGCAGATGGGTTCTCTGATTACTTGATTTGGGGTAAAAAAGACTTCACTTATGTTACCTATGTTTGTTAATGCAAATGTCGACATCGAAATGATTCCTCCACAAAATAAATAGTTTACGGGTTGATTGAGATACGCATAACTCAAAAAAGTGTCATAAATGACGTTTTTAGTTCTATGAAAAACCAATTAGGTTCTCCTGGAAATCTCCCCTAAAAACCCTACCAGAAACTTAACAAAACTATTTCACAATCTAAACATCCCTTACGACACACGACTGTGAGTGCATCTTTTGTCTGAGTAAAAGAGTATTCAAAATCTGATACCCTTACGCAATCAATTTAAAAAGCAACTCTAGCAATCATCAAACAGTTTCGTAAAAAAATTGGAGGTTTAAGTTATTGTTTGGCCACGGTTACAAGAGGAATTTTGGTAAAAGTCCTTGAAAGTTACGTGACTCATTGTAATTGGATAAACGAAACTACCATCAAATTTTTGTAATAAAGTTATGTATTTTGTATCTTAAATCAACTTCCATTGCAAGTGGAACGTTATTTGTTATACGTATGTTTAAGTTATATGGAGTTTATTGAATTGTGAAGACATAAATGTTAGGTACTTAGACTTAAGGCGAGTTTATGCTCATAAAAAATAAAAATAATAATTTATAAACCATGAGAATTTAATTGCGCATATTTTCTCTAAATTAACCATCATCGTAGTTCTATGGTTTCGGAGATTCCCATGATAGACCTTATCTTGGACACAGTATATATGTCTAATCCTTTAACGCACCTGCCGGTTACAACCATATTCTTTGTAGAGCTTGTAATTATCTATGTAAAATTTCTTAATATATCGATGTAAAATATTTTCAAAATGGTGACTCTTCCACAATTAGGTATAATTTATGGTTTTTAAATTAATTTTAACTTTTAAAAAAATGCCAAATGCAGACGGTATCATGAAAATTGATAACCTGAAAACGGTGTACTTATGGCAACCCATTTTTACTAGTGTATAGAGAAAGGATAGGGCTCTCTCTTAGTGTACTTAAAAAAGGTTAAGTTGTTTACAATGGAGATTCAAATTTCAGAAATTTCAAAGACTAAAAACTGAGTTTTTTTAATGGACTGACCATTTTCGTCCTATTGCATTTGATAGAAAATTAAAATTGGCATAATAATAATAATATATTAATTCCCAAGACAAATTTTGAATTGTATAGGATACGTCAGACAGAAAAAAAATATAATTAAATACAATTTAAAAAATGTTGGTAATACACAATACAATGGACAAAAAAGAAAGAATGCAATATAAATTACACTAGAGATCCGCAATTTTTATCAACACAATTTAAAAACTCATCAATTGTATATGGTGCATTGACTAGAAGAAATTTTTTTAAAGAAGTTTCAAAGCACTTTATTGTTCCCTGACTTCTAAGTGTACTTGGAAGAGCATTAAATAATTTAATGCCCATTGACGTGGGAGAATTATGGGCAAGTTTAAGCCTTGTTAAAGGGATGATAAATTGTTGTTTATTGCGCGTGTTGTAATTATGAAAACTGCTATGGCGTAAGAAATGTTGCTGATTATGGAAAATAAAAGTTAACAATTCAAGTATATAGAGTGATGAAAGTGTAAGAATATTCAATTTTTTAAATATCGGGCGACACGAATCAAATTTCTTACTACCCGCAATACACCGGACTATTCGTTTTTGTACCAGAAAAACATTTTTTGCCGCGCTTGACGAGCCCCAAACAATTATTCCATACGACAATCTGGATTGAATTTGAGCATAGTAATAATTTAAAGTATGGTTCACATCCATTAATTCTTTAAGATTCCGTATCTGGTAGCAATAAGTGTTTAGTCTTTTAATAAGATTTTCGCAGTGACATTTCCAATTTAAGTTTTGATCTAAATAGATCCCCAGAAACTTCCCAGTGCCTAGAATATTAATGTTTTTGTTGCTTGAGTCAGACAAATGGTTATTTCCAAAAGTTTGTAAACGGTAGGAAAAATGTTTTATCGTGATTTAAGAATAATTTGTTAAAATTAAACCAATTACTTAGCTTATTTAGAATCTCAACAGCTTTGGGATATATATTTTCTTGCTTCTTTCCGGATATTAATGCCGTCGTATCATCCGCATATAAAACCAAGCAATTTAAGAACATGACAATATCATTAATAAATAATAAAAATAAAATAGGTCCTAAAACAGAACCTTATGAAACCCCCATATTAACAGGCAAAGCTGTGGATAAAAATTTTGCAATAGTGGAACCGGTTTTAAATTTAATTTCTACTTGTTGACACCTTCCAGAGAGATATGATGAGAACCAATTGGCAACAACGCCTCTGATACCGTAGGTATTTAATTTTTCCAACAGTAACAAGTGATCAACAGTATCAAAAGCCCTGCTGAGGTCACAAAATATAGTAAGGACATTCTGTTTTTTATCAAGAAGTGAAATGATGTCGTTAACAAACGAGTTAATGGCAGTAATTGTCGATTTCCCATTGCAGAACCCGTGTTGTTTATTACTTACAATGTTATATTTAACAAGGTGACTATTTAGCCTCTCTAACATGGCGTATTCAAACACTTTTGACAGCGCCGAGCTAACAGAAATTGGTCTGTAATTCGAGCAATCTCGAGAGCAACCTTTACAAGTGGAAAAAAGGTTAATAATCATGTCATCAGACGCTAGTAGTGAAAAAAAGGATTTTAATCACACTAGTAATGTGAGTAATGGCGATTAAGCATGCCGTTTCTACTAAATTTGGCCTCGTCTGACCAATAACGTTCTCCAAAAAATTATCACCTTTCTAATCTCTTAACATTAGCCATTCGCCAAACTCAGTTTGTCTTGGGAGGTCCCCTGGTTTCATCGAATGCACATTATGGAAAGAAAATGGGCGATAATGGTAGTTTTTCAGGATTTTAAAGATGCCACTAATAATTAAACCCAATTAAAGCAAGAGGTTTTGTACATTGCCCATGAAAATTTAATTCAGGTAAACTATATAGGGTAAAAATGATAGTTAACAATAATACTGATGCACGGTTTCACAAACGACGATTAAAAATATTAGAATGCTAGCCACTTTTGATTATAATAAGCTCCGTTGTTTCCCATTCAAATATTTCCATTTAGGACCACTTCAAAACATTAGCAAATTTAGATCGAATTTCATTATTAATCGATTTCGAGCATATAATTACGCCATATAAAATGCTGAAAATAAGTACAATTCATTGCTATTCCGTGCACCTGATGTCGTTTCAGTAAAAACTTTCAGGAAGCAATTTAATATAAAGTTAAGATGCATCAAATTAATTTCATCAAACTAACACTTTTTGGAGAGGTCCTAACTATATTTGAAGATATAATGACGTTGCCAATGTCTGCTGAATTTCTCAAATGAATAAAATTTACGCCGATATCGAGATTTTTGTCGTGACTTAGAAAAACTATAATTATCTATTTCTTTTAAATGTCTTTTTAGTACCTCACTTTAATTGCTCTAGCTGGACAGGCGTTTTGTGGGCTTTCTAGTGACCGTTTGCCATTGCACATCGTATGTTCATTTGGCGCCCAACGTAGGGTAGGGCACATAGTAATATGTATCTTTACCCAAAGTTGTCAAAATCGTTTCTTATTCGCCAAATTTCTTGGGAATAAGACCAAACTCGATTGTTCGTTGCCCAAGAAGTGATCTATGTACCGATTTCCTTGGGAAAAAGACGAGTTTTCGCTATATGAAAGATTATGGGTTCCAGATGTGCAACTATCAAACATTAAATTTGGCATCCATTACTTTATTGCTTAAATTTGGGTTAAATAACGCATAATTAATTTAAGTGTTAGGTTTTTTTCATTCTATTTGTGGGTGTTCTCAGTTCTCACCATCATCTTTATCACTATGAATTTCGTCAAGAACTATGCCAATCTCCAGAAGATTCTTCAGAAATACTTTGCGCTCGTTACAAAAATTAAGTATTCCAGTAGAATTTCTTTACAAATATTGTAGAATGTCTCTTTTTTTTATTAAACTTGAAATAACTTAAATAAACTGTTGCAAAAAAGCATGACGACAATGTACCAAAGAGTTTTGTTTCTCTTTCTGGTATCCAATAGTGCAAAATTATTATTTTAATTCATTGCATTTGGCATGGGAGTAGTACCGCTGGCCCCCTCAATTTAAATTTTTTTTAATCTTCGAATTTGACAAAAATTGATCCGATAATAAATTGTAAATTCCTCTCATATCTACGCATACGCAAATGAATACAATTTTCCAGGGAATTTTCCAAGAAACTCGAGTGCAGCAAAAACAGTTCCCATACTTTCTAATCACCAGGTGCGGATACCGGGTCAATGGACACGATACGATCAGTAAACATGTAATTGAAAAATAGCTCGAAATGGCGAGAGAGGAAAAATTTCCCCGAGGGGGGTTGAGCTAAATTTGTACCAAAATTTTCCTTCGCTAAAAAACGCGCGAAGCCGGTTTATTATTTACGATCTCACTTTCTAATTGACTTCGGGCAGGCTGGAATTTGAGACGTGTGTCCCATTTTCATTTCACAAAATTTGATTACGCGCGATTGTGGTGGTATGTTATCACTGAACTTGAATGATTTCCTTTCCTTATCGAAACCCGTTTATTTTTGTTAAACAATGGCATGTAGCCATTTGATTGGCTCGTAAAGCGTGTGCGGTCACTTCGAATTTAGTGTCCGCGAACTCGCGAAGTGAGCACCGCGCGCACGTGTTACATTAGGGATTACATACAGGGAATAATCGAAAATGGACTCATTTTCTCGCGTGTGGTGAATGTGGTGAAATTATGTTGTGACATTGGAGTTTAGAGCACCTACTTTATTAATGAAGGTAATTTTCTCAAAACAATTTTTTTGCGACCGTACATAGTGCTGGGGCCTAAATGTCATTTTTTTTAAAGATGAGATTCAAAGGCATGTTTGAATTTAATTCAAGTTACGAAAGGATGCATAGTTATTCTAAAAATAGACAAGCAAAAGGTTTACGAACTTGCATTCTTTTTTTGGTTTACAAGACCGAATGTCTGAAATAAAACTTACATTAATTTAAATATTGATTAGTTTTGCGGAGTATGTTATGTAAAGTCTGTTTCTTATCTTATCAGTTCCAAAACAGTTTCACTTTTTGCCACTGCGGTAGGAAATTAGGTAATTGTCGATCATAATGACTTATCGTATAGTAACATGAAAATCATGCAATTTTTGTGGAATGCTTCAATGACTCCCACTCACATGCTTCTTGTCAATATTGTTACCGATTAATCACCACAAGCTATCCATATTTCAAATGGAAAATGTGTCATCCGTTGTGCAAGGAAATGATTGAACACTTCGCAGTATATAAATAATAATAATGGTAAATAGAAATTGTATGGGTAACCGGTTTATAACTGAAAGGTATTCACCCTACATTTTTGGGCTTGCCTATTTGTGACCCACAAAAGGAGCATCGTAACAATTTTTTCTGTAAAAGGCCTAATGCCATTTCCTATAAGATGTTATGTAATGACTCGAGGGGGAATCCACTATTGGAATTTCGACTGAAAAACCCGTATTATCTGTCAGGATTGTTCGAGTTACAGGAAGAAGTACAATGAGACACTTCTCGCTTGCCATACGCTTGGCTGGCTACTGTATTGCACTTTAAATTAACAAAACTCAAAAGTTAACAAAAAAAGCAATCGGCAGGTGTTTAATGAGTGACAAAAACCCAAAGTTTCAGCTACTAACGTGAAATTCAGATTCACATCTTGTATATAGAAATACATGCATTACGACCAGAGCTGGGCAGTATTCGATTTTGTAAATACTTTTTAGTATTCAAATCCTTTATTTAAAGTATTCAAATACTTTGTAATTAAATACTTTTATGGAAGCAGTATTTGTATGTGTAACTCAAATACTTTCACAAATATTTTGTATTCGAATACTTCGCATAGTATTTGAATACTTAACCTTCTTTTTTCCAAAAATCGACTACACCAAAATTTCTCGGGAAAACACTTTTTCTTATTAATTTTGGTGCTTAGAATCCAAAACAATTCGTACTTTTTCGATCAGACTTCTCAATCAAAAGTTATAGACTAGAAACCAATTTCGAAAGAAAATTCAAAGGGCTGTAACTTTTGAACTAGTAGCCCAATCTTGGAACTGTTGAAATTATGGATTCTACAGGCCACATTCTATAAGAAAATTTTTTTTCCGGGTCGATCTGAGACAATTTTTTTTTCGGGGCTCAAAAAAAAGCAGTGTATAACCTTCCTTTTTTACCAAAAATCGACTGCACCAAAATTTCTCGGGAAAACACTTTTTCTTATTAATTTTGTTGCGTAGAATCCAAAACAATTCGTACTTTTTCGATCAGACTTCTCAATCAAAAGTTATAGACTAGAAACCAATTTCGAAAGAAAATTCAAAGGGCTGTAACTTTTGAACTAGTAGCCCAATCTTCAAACTGTTTGAAATTATGGATTCTACGGGCCAAATTCTATAAGAATATGCCGGTCGATCTCAGACAATTTTTTCTGGCCTCAAAAAAAGGCAGTACTTTTATGTTATTCAAATATTTGAGAACAATTTAGAAATGTAAATGTATATTTTTGTCGTAATATCACATTTAGTGCTGGCGATCCGCGACACGTCAAATTACAGCATAAATAAGTAGTATACAATAAAAAGTACAAACAGACAAAGAAATTCATACAAAACTAACAATATTAAAAATAAAAATACAAGTTAAAATCACAAATTAAAAACAATAGATGTACTGAGGCATTCCTCAATTCCAATTCAAAGTTATTTTTTAGTTGTGTTTTTTAAATGCAACACCCTGTATATCTTAACGTCTATTTTTCGGATTCTTTTTGCTGATTACATCGAGTATTGCCAGAATACAATATTATACTCAAAAATTTGCAATTAAACCCGCATGGACTTAAATAATACACCAAGATTTGCCTTCTACAAACATGCTCGTACACAAGAACGAATCAAGCTAACGCGTATTCCAAACTCATGAACCAATGATAATTCGTCACGACCTACATATGATAAGAGTTGTAAAATACACCCAAAAAAAACAAAATTACAAGTGATAGTTAACTAAAAATAATTTATATGTGGCTACTATAATAAAACTGTTACAGCAGAAGCGAATATTGCAAGAGATTAGTCCTATAAAATTAAAGTAATGAGCTTAATGAAACCGTATTCATTTTCGACCCTAATTATAGTTGATACCTGCCGTAACTTACCTTGAATTTATCAATTCTTTGTATTGTATGGTTTTTATTAAAAATCAATGTTTGATAATAAGAAGTAGAGGAAAACGAATCAAGAATTTTATGTTATATTGCTTATTTTCAATCTTCCACTTTGTCATTCCCAAGCACTTCAGGTTACAATTTTATTTTTGCACAATGTAAAGCTGCGGTAAAAACAATTTCATGTTCAAACTCCTCTTCATTGCTACTGGTTTTCTTGTAGGTACACGGTGGTTTAAATTCGGGGTCTACGTAACGCTGAGAAATGTTTGATTGAAAATAACTGAGATATCACTGAAAAACCGAAAATGACAAATTTCGTTTTTCTTCCTTTTAACTTTTAGATACAATGTTTACGTACATCTTTGATTTATACGTATAAATAAATTTTTAACGCAGGTGGCTTTATTCCGTAGTTTATTATATGTATTTTTAGCTCGTTGTGTACATTAAGCTTTTTTTAGATTTTTATTGAAACAATTTTGATATAATCTTGACAACTTCTCTAATAATTTCGTTCGGCGTTAAGCCATCTCTAAAGGCAAAAGTTAATACCTGTGCGGATGTCGCTATTTACGTTACAATCGGTATCTTGTAATCGTTTGTAAAAACGTAAAAATAACATATTAAGTAGATAATTGTTACTGATATCAAATCGTTCATGACAAGTTGATAGCGAAACATAATCTCAATCTAATGTTAAAAGGCTCTCATGTTTTCTAGAGTAAATACATGTATTTTCCACGATTAAGGGATTAACACGCGCATAAAGTGTTGTCTACGTTTATTTATTTGATAACGATCTTGTAGGAAATTTTCCGTCGAAAACTGATGTGCTTTAATAATTGAATCAGGGCAAGAAACTTCCACAACATTTTTGATCGAACAACCAAACAATACAGCATCACCTCTGTTGAAAATATGTTACGTCCTAATCACTGCTAAGGGAAAGGCAAATGCGGCGGTTGAACACTTTCTTGCAACCGAAGGTAATCTGCGGAAAGTCTGGGAAATCTTGGAAAGGAAATTTGGTAAATCGGAATTTATCTTGGACTATTTAATGGAGATAACGAAATCTCACCAGGCCAAACCAAAAGGAACCATCAACTTGAATCGACTTTAAGACAGCAATCGAAGCCCTAGTTTATAACATCGCCGATTTCAACTAACAAGATTACATGTTTAACAAATTATTAGTAAATGAATTAGTGAATAAGTTCCCTGAATTTCTACAGGACAAATGGTATGAACATTTGTTAAACTCGTCAAGTTCCGGTTGCAACCTCCGAGAGTTTGATTCGTGACTCAGCACAAATGTGAAAGTAACTGAAGTCAGAATGCGACCAATTATAAGTGAAGATAAAAAGAAGAAGAACTCGAGGAGCATTTAACGCAGCTGCAAATGTGTAGTGTGTAAAATACTGAGCATTTCGCAAGATGGAAGATGAAAAAAAAAGGAACATCGCTCAAGAAAACAAATTGTGTTTTCTTTGTCTTCAATCAGGACATTGGTCTAATAAGTGTCCTGACCAAAACCGGAAATGCAAGAAGGATGAATGTGGTAAGAGTGCTTCTTCATTTGAAATCGATGGGAAATTGAACTGAAATCAAAAATAAAGTTCCAAAGGAAAGTTATGGAAGAAATACAAGACCAACCAGAAGAGAAATATGTAAATGATACCCTTGGTTTTCTTGTACCGATCAAGATGAAAGGAAACGTTTATCGTACGAGTTGTGTTTTGCTGTGTCACCACAACGCCGACTCACTTGGAAATTGCTGAAACTCCAAGGACACAATCGAGGCCTTAATCCCCTTCATCAACATCAAAGGAAAGCCTGCTGCAATCTGGAGCGACAACGGGACAAATTTTGGCACCAGAAGCGACAATCCATCAAGGTTGGAGACATTGGACTTCTCATCGAAGACAATGTCCCACGTAATGTCTATGGCCGAAAATATCCATCCGCTCACGTTGAGAGTACCCATGTTGTCGATCCGAATGACGAACAACGTAGGAAAAATTTGAATATTGACACTGTGTACTTTACATTGTAATTTTAATGAGTCAATTTAGGCGTTTAGGGTGTTTGCTTATGGTTTTCATATGGTGTGGTAAGTAATTTCGAATTGAGGTTTCGTCTGTTTTTTTAATCAATATAACTATTTTTATACCGTATCGTAATCTGTTCGCCGATTACCGTTGCTTAAAACAGGATGAACAAATCCGTTGGTATTATGGGTTCAAGTGTGTATGTCGTTATTTTTAGGTGACAATACAGTAAACAAACTGATGAATGTTTGTTTGAAGAAAGATTATCCTTTCTTTGTTATCTTTGCATTCCTACTAACGTTACGTTGAAATTTTATGAATCAGTGAATGGTAAATTCCTCGCGTTTTCCAGGCTTTAATTACCATCAATAAAAAATGACTCTCCCACTTACCCTGGGTTGGGTATAAATTTAACTTAACATTTTAGGTCTAATCAAGTGTAACAGTTTACAGATCTCATGCACTAAGGTATGATTACTGCTATTATTTTTTATTTTTTTAAACACCCACTGTACCTACTTGATGTTAGGCAGTTAGTAATATGCGATTCTTCCTTTTTGGAAAGATTTTGATTCCCTGGGCGGTTAAAAGCGCCATTTGGCCGATTCATTATTTTCAAAAACTAATTTTGAACATGTTATTCTCGTGTCCAAAAACCCCCAAGTACCACAAACCCCCAAACTTGAAACAGTCATTTAGCAGTTATGTCGAGATTATATCACTGAATCTTATGATGTGGAAAAGAAGAAAGAATGCACCAGAAAGTGTTTGTTGAGAAGAGCTTCAGGCGGTGCATCATCTCAGTTGTTAAAAAAGTTGAGAATCGAATTTAGTGGGTCCACGTTTCACCAAAAAGGATACTGTTATGAGAGAACCTCTTTCGCCTAAGGGGAAGCTTGAAATAAACCACTAGCATCGCTCAATCATCTTATTTTTAATATTTTTAGTTTTTTATTTGCTGACAGGTGTACCACAGAGAATATAAAAAATTGCAGATACCATCCGGACATCTGCGCATGCGCGGCTCATTATCATTAGTTCACTAGATCACTATGAAATAGCCAATAGAAACAAATGTATGATTTCGTTGGTTAGCGAAGCACAATAAACCTTTGTTTAATTTGACTGTTACTTAATGGTTTAGTGATTGTATAAACCAGGGGCGGACTGGCATGGGGGGGGGCGGGTGGCGATTGCCACCTAGCCTGTAGATCATAATGGCTCGTTGGGAATTTATAAGTATGTGCTGTATTTAGTTTCTTGCACTATTAATAAATTATTAACACGTTTCTCTAATTGGGGTTGATGTTAGGTTATTAAAAAATTCTGATTTATTTGAAGTGTTTTACAATGAATTTATCATTTTTTGTCGCAGTATTTTGAAAGTGCTGAAATACAATGATAGGCGCCGCACTTCGTGTGGATTGTAAATTTTGTTACTTTTAATTATCAGCTGCAATTTAAAAAAAACTGTATGGTAATTGATTTTTGAGAAAGGAGTACTTTAAAATGTTTTTGTGGTGCACCTCAGAGCTAACCCCCCCAACCTTCATTACTACACTAATACTTTAATGGCCCGTAAGTACCCAGTCCGCCCCTGTGTATAACCTTCCTTTTTTACCAAAATTCAACTACACCAAAATTTCTCGGGAAAACACTTATTCTTATTAATTTGGGTTGGGTGCGTAGAATCCAAATCAATTCGTACTTTTTCGATCAGACTTCTCAATCAAAAGTTATAGACTAGAAACCAATTTCGAAAAAAAATTCAAAGGGCTGTAACTTTTGAACTAGTAGCCCAATCTTGGAACTGTTTGAAATTATGGATTCTACAGGCCACATTCTATAAGAAAATTTTTTTTCCGGGTCGATCCGAGACAATTTTTTTTTCGGGGCTCAAAAAAAGGCAGTGTGTAACCTTCCTTTTTTACCAAAAATCGACTGCACCAAAATTTCTCGGGAAAACACTTTTTCTTATTAATTTGGGCGCGTAGAATCCAAATCAATTCGTACTTTTTCGATCAGACTTCTCAATCAAAAGTTATAGACTAGAAACCAATTTCGAAAAAAAATTCAAAGGGCTGTAACTTTTGAACTAGTAGCCCAATCTTGGAACTGTTTGAAATTATGGATTCTACAGGCCACATTCTATAAGAAATTTTTTTTTCCGGGGCGATCTGAGACAATTTTTTTTCGGGGCCCAAAAAAAGGTAGTTATTACCTTCCTTTTTTTACCAAAAATCGACTGCACCAAAATTTCTCGGGAAAAAAACGGACTGGCACGGGGGGGGGGGGGGGCTGGCGATTGCCACCTAGCCTGTAGATCATAATGGCTCGTTGAAATTTATAAGTATGTGCTGTATTTAGTTTCTTGCACTATTAATAAATTATTAACACGTTTCTATAATTGGGGTTGATGTTAGGTTGTTAAAAAATTCTGTTTTAATTAGAGTAGAGTAGAGTAGAGTATATTTTTATTTTCACTATATATACAGTACATGCAGTGAGTCCGCATATATACATGGAAAATATGTCAACAGTTACAATATAATGTAAAATAATAAAACGGTACAAACAAATACGATACAATTATAAAATTTATAGAAGATATGCAGTTATAATGTAAGGTCCGCGACAACGCCATATTATGTAAAGAATTCATTAATGGAATAATATTCAGCATTAACTAAGAAGGACTTTAAGGTGTTTTTGAACTTATTGATATTATTTATGTTTTTTAGATCGGTTGGCAAGCAATTGAAAAATTTACAGGCGTTATTCTGACTACTTTTTTGGTAATATGACGTTTTATGCTTATGAGGCAGCAAGTTATTTTTAAATCGAGTGTTGTGGTTGTGAGAAAGGGAATCAAAGTGTTTTTATTCTGATGAGCATATTTTATGATTTCATTAATGTACAGACATGGTACCGTTAGAATGATTAATTCTTTGAACCTGGATCGGCATGTGGCACGGTAGCCTATAGAGCAAATTATTCTTACTACATATTTTTGCAGCTTAAATATTCTTAATAGGTTGGGAGATTGCCCCCAGTGAATTATTGCAAATCTTATATGGCTTTCAAAACAAGCAAAATATAATGTTCTGAGGGTTGTACTAGCTAGAGCATTTGTGTGCTAGGGATTTTATTGCAAAAATGGACGACGATAGTTTTTTACATAAGTTATCTATATAATGGTCCCATTTAAGGTTTTCATTTAAATTTATGCCTAATGTTTTTGTATTTTGCTCTAGTTCAATCTTCGAGTCCTTATAGATAATGTATTGGGGAAAGTCATGTTTTGATCTAGCTGTAACAAAAGGAACGCATTTTGTCTCGTTTATATTTAGACACAATTTATTAGTTTCCATCCATTCTAAAATAGTATCCATAGTTGTACTAAAAATTGGTTGGATATCGCTACTTTTTGGGCAGGTAATTAATATATTATTGTCGTCCGCATATGTAGTGATGTGAATGTTAGGGTTGTAAGTAAAAAGATTTAGCAGATCGTTTACGTATATAATGAACAGTGTTGGTCCCAATACACTCTCTTGAGGCACGCCCATTTTAACTTCCAATCTATTTGATAGGACAATTTCAATTTAATTGAAGTGTTTTACAATGAATTTATCTTTTTTTGTCGTTGCATGAAAGTGCTGAAATACAATGATAGGCGACGCACCTCGTGTGGATTGTATATTTTGTTTCTTAATTATCAGCTGCACCTCAGAGCTAACCCCCCCCCCCCCGGCACCTTTATTACTACACTAATACTTTAATGGCTCGTAACCTATGTCATTCCACCTGGCCCGCAGTTACCCAGTCCGCCCCTGGTATCAACCCACCATTAAACCGAATGTAAAAAGTGAAAGGGCTTCATGGAATGTGCGTGACCAACGGGCGTTAAACATTTATATTAATTCTGACTTGTTTGAAATTAAAATAACAAATAAAAAATGGTGCTTTAATTGTGGATTAAGGGGGGAAAAAAGTCTAGTCGAATAAGGCTATATTATATGTAGTTAACATAACAGCTACAATGGTTATGTAACCGTATGGTCATACGGAAATGGCGAATGTTTCACCTCGTTGTAGTTAACCCCAAACATTCTTTTACGCCCGTTGGGAGCGTAGCCTGTTTTAGAATGGCAGTTATTTCATCATAATACCGCCATGTTGACGTTCCAAATGTTATTTCATCCAAATCTTCAATTCTCTTAACGCATTCGCCTACATAGTCAGTACTTATTATGAGCAGTGGTATTGAGCAAGCGGTGAAAGTAAAAAGAAGCCAATAGATGCGCCCAAGCGTCTGTCGCACAGAAGCAGTAAATATCGTGAGGCCCTGTTTAAGGCAACTAATCGCCTTCAAAGGGTACTCCAATTCTCCGTCTTTTGATTCTGTAAGATAGAAATATATATACCCACACGTATTATACTTAAAACTGAATTTACCTAATTGGTTGGTTTTGGATCGAGAACCCGCAACCACCTCGAAGATTAGGAACGTTAAAACCACGGTTGACTATGAATCTCATCTTGATTACTGGTGTTTCATAAGAGCGCGCCGTTTTATAACTTTTTTATCTTATTTTTTACATAAAGCCACAGAGATTTAGCAATCCCACGCTCAAATATCAAAAATAAACCTTACGCACAACTAAGTACAACAAGTAATGGGCCTAGGGTTTTTTAATTACGTCGATAACGAGGCAAAGCTTTTCGCACACAATAATTAGGTTTTAGGTTTAAAACCTTTGTACGCCACTGATCGAACCAATCTATGGGTTAGGATAGCTATAAGTGGGAATCCTCAACTGCATTTGATTTATGGTTCACAAAACCAAGATAAAATCTCGCTTCTGAAGTTTGCATGTTGACAGCAAATAATAAGATAAAGGAGTACGTGTGCCTGTGTAAATTGTTTGGTAATGTTTAACTAGCATCATCACCTTAAAACTGACGTAGTTACAATTGAAAGCATTGTTTTTGAGGAAACAAAATTCTCGGTGAACTCAAAGCACTGCCATCTTTCTTTCGGACCATGACGATCGGACTTTCGGACCGCTCTATGATATTTTCAGCAACCATTCGGAGTGGAATCTCGGGGCCAGATGTCATCTTCAATTTAATTGAGATTTTCAAACAGTTGTAACTCGGTATGAAGGGATTGTTGTAATTCGGCTTCTTGGCGGCGGTTAGCGGTGGGCTAACAGAAGAAGAAGCGACACTAACAGGAGAAACAAGGAAACTGCCAAGGAATCAATTGGCAGTTTTCATGTTGAAATGCAAGTCGGTTCGGGAAAGAAAATCTACGCCAAGAAGTATTTCATAACCGAGACCGGGAGCATGATGGATCAAATGAGAGAAACTAAAATGGCAGATCCGGTTACGGTTGACCATGAATGTGAACCGTTGGAAAATGCGCTAAAAATGGTGCTCTGAATGTGGATTATGAGAGGAAAAAAGGCTACTCCTAATAAAGCTATATTAATATTTAGTTAACAGAACAGCTACAATGGTTACATTATGGTCATACGGAAATGGCGAATGTTTCAACTCGTAGTAGGTAACCCCAAACATATTTTTACGCCCGATGAGAGCGGAGCCTGTTTTAGAATGGCAGTTATTTCATCATAGTAGCGCCATGTTGACGTCCCAAATGTTATTTCATCGAACTGTTCAATTCTCGTAATGCATTTGGCTACATAGTCAGTACTTATCATGAGCAGTGGTATTGAGCAACGGGTGAAAGTAAAAATTAGCCAATAGATGCGCCCAAGAGTCTGTCGCACAGTAGAAGTAGATATCGCGCCTTGAAGGCAACGAATCGCCGTCAAAGTGTACTCCAATTCTCCGTCTTTTGCTTCTGTAAGATAGAAATATATGTACCTACACGTATTAGTTAAAACTGAAAGTACCTAATTGGTTGGTTTTGGATCCAGAAACCGCAACCACCTCGAAGATTAGGAACGTTAAAACCACGGTTAACACTATGAATCTCATCTTGATTACTGGTGTTTCATAAGAGCGCGTCGTTTTATAACCTCCGCACGTTTTTTACCTTTTATCTTATTTTTTACATAAAGCCACAGAGATTTAGCAATCCCACACTCAAATATCAAAAATAACCTTATGCACACCTAAGTACAAGTAATGGATCTAGGGTTTTTTAAAAGCTTTCCGCACATAATAATTAGGTGTTAGGTTTAAAATCTTTGTATGCCACTGATCGAACCAATCTGTTGTTTGGGATATAAGTGGGATTCGTCAACTGCATTTGATTTATGATTCACAAAAACAAGACAGAATCTCGCTTCTGAAGTTTGCATGTGGACAGCTAATAATAAGATAAAGGAGTACGTGTACCTGTGTAAATTGTTTGGTAATGTTTAACTAGCGTCACCTACAATCGTTTCGCAATCATCACCTAGTTACAAGTGAAAGCACTGTCCGGAGATATTGAAATGCCATCAGAATTACGCATGGGACGGTTAGGCACTGTGACCTCCAATGACCAGTTTGTCCACACTTCCAGCAAACAGAGCCTCGTCGAAATTTGCAGATTGATTGGTTGCAGGCGGTCGGAAAGGTGTAGTAACACGTGCGGGAGTATTTGTGGTGGGTCGCTCGGAGAAATTTCGAGATGGAGTCCAGTTGCGGTTTTTGGAATTCGGTTGCCAGGGAATGGGCTGCGAAGAAACCCATTGTCTTTGGTTTTGAGTGGAAATGAGTTCGGCGTATCTAAGGCCCCATCGGTTTGATGTGACGACTGGTTACTGGTTACTGAACGGAAAATCGGAATGATAAAGCCTGAAGGGCCTCTCGGTACAAATCTTCATAATTCTTAACGGTCTGAGCAAACTCAGTTACGGTTCGGTAATCGGTCGGCGGTAACACAAATGATATTCAAGAAACTAATTATGGTGCAACCGTGAAACCAATAAAGGCTCTTGTGACATACGACCATGTCATCTAAAGTTCGTAAGTCGAAACAGTTAGGCTAGTCAAAATAGGTGGTTAAGGTAGAAAAAATTAGTAACAAAGTGATCTCTGCGGAAATGAGTACTCAATAGGGTCCTTATTAACCCCTCAAAAATCGCACTTTGTCGCATTGGTGGAACTTGGAAAAAAATGGCCGCCATCTTGATTTTTTTCGAATTTATTAAATATTTCGTAAAGTATACATTATATCAAAAAAACTCAAGAGACTTTTTTTTATGGAGAATCAAAAGTTACCTGTAATAAAAAAACAAAAAAAGTTATTGAAATTTATATGATTTGGCAATATGGATTTTTTTAAAATTTGGTAAATATCTGAATTAGTTAAAACTGTTTTGCATGCCTAATTTTGAAAATAAGGATTTTAAAGTAAAATACTCAATAATTATTCACATCTGTGTCGAGACTTAGATGTATTTCAAAAACATAATGCAGATATAGCAGTGTTAATTAAATCGGGACTTAAAATTATTTTAAATCTGTACCGGTGTCCAAAGAAGATTCATGATTTAATGTAGCAGGTAAGTAGAGGGAGGCAAATAATTGAATGTTTTTATTTTCTTTAGGTTATCGGCTCACTAGAGTCGTTTATATATTTTAGCAAGGTCTCATGATGAAGTGAGCTTCGAAATCGATAACCCAAAGAAAATAAAAACATTCAATTATTTGCTTCCCTCTACTTACCTGCTACATTAAATATATCCAAATAATTCACATGGAACAATACATCAATAAAAAAAAAAGATTCACGATATTAATGTGCTGTTTGGCAGCTTCTTCGGTTGGTGGTAGTGAGGCTAAACACAATTCTGAATTTAAGCTATGCCTTGAAGTCATTCGCATATACAGGGTGGTGACTTGCGTCACGCATCATAGGGATTTCAATGTAAAATTCATAACATGCCATTATTGGCTCCCCAAATTATTTTAGAGCAAAAATGTATTAAGGTTTTTTGTAGAAAAAATTTTTTACGTCAATCAACCGTATTAGTTGTCAATTTTTTTGCATAATAAAGACGGAAAATTGGAAAAATAAAACCCCCATCTTTTTCAATAATCTGTAATGCCATGGAATTTTCTAATACAAAAACTACGCCAATATCCGTCATCCCCATGGAATGTCTGCTATAAAACAAATCAAATTCTATCAAAAAGTATTTAATTTAGAACACCGAATTCAACATAAAACTAAAAACGGGTTCCTAATAGAACAATTTACAATAAACGTTCGAATAAGTCACCATTAACTGCAAGACAGTAACCAAGTCGATCATAAAATCAATTTCCAACTGCTGCTAATTGATAAGTGGATATCTTTTTGTTTTAGAAAATTCCATGGCATCGCAGATTATTGAAAAGGGCGCGGGTTTTATTTTTCCAATTTTCCGTCTTTATATGAAAAAAATTGAAAACTAATACAGTTGTTTTTCTACAAAAAACTTTAATACATTTTAGCTCTAAAATAATTTGGGGAGCCAATAATCGCATGTTATGAATTTTACATTTAAATCCCTATGATGCGTTACGCAAGTCACAATCCTGTATAGTGTGTGACGTAACTGGTTAATATCATGAATCTTCTTTGGACACCGGTACAGGTTTAAAATAATTTAAGTCCTAATTTAATTAAAACTGCTATCACAGATGTGATAATTACCCAAATCATATAAATTTCAATAACTTTTTTGTTTTTTGATCAATAGACTTAAACTTTTTTTATTACAGGTAACTTTTGATTCTCCATAAAAAAAGTCTCTTGAGTTGTTTTGATATAATGAATGTATACTTTACGAAATATTTAATAAATTCGAAAAAAATCAAGATGGCGGCCATTTTTTTCCAAGTTCCACCAATGCGACAAAGAGCGATTTTTGAGGGGTTAACAAGGACCCTATTTAGTACTCATTTCCGCAGAGATCACTTTGTTACTAATTTTTTCTACCTCACTTATATAAACCAGCCTAGATTGACCAGCCTAAGTGGACTCATTTACCCTTTGGACAAGGCGGCTAATCTGTGCCTCAAAGTTAATATCAATCGGAAAATAAATATTTTGGAAATTGGTAAAAAAAAGTGTGCCAGCGGAGACGGATATTTCGGTAGCATTTAAGAGCCAAGCCAGTAAATAACTCTGGCAACACAAGAAGTATCTGATCACTCGGTATACTATAACGGAGACTGATCTCTTCGGGGGGTTCTAGGAAGGCAATCGAATCGGTTTTCGCTCCACAACTAACATTCCAGTCGAGAATCTTTGTGCCGTGCTAAGGGAGACTGAAATTTGGTGCGGATTCAACAGGCAGAGGAAAAGTATACTTGTTAGAATCACCTAGACTGAAGGTAACGGTTAAGATTGAAAAAATCCCTGAGCGGGTAGGAAACAGTCGAGGGACAAAAGTGTGCCAGAAGTGCTTATCGGGGTAAAAGTTATAGTCGGAGGCAAAGTTATCGGTTGAGGCGACCTTCACGGAGGAAACGGACACGTTTCGCCCGTGATTACCTCCGAGACAAGACAGTGATGGTTGTTTCGCAAGTGGTTAATTCCGGGATGGACGGTGCTGTACCCTTCAAGTCCCTACTTTATTTTATGAACGGTAGTAATACTTTACAACAACAACAAAAAACGGTAGCAGTCGGTGGTCGATCCGGATTTCCTCAGGCGTCACCAGAAGATGACAACCTTGGTTTTGGTCAAGAGTCGGAGGTGATGCAACGGTCTCGGGATTTTGGAAAAATCGGTAGCCACAAGTGATTAATTGAAGAAACGTCCAGGGTTCGGCGGGTGGTTACGTCCAGGGGAACAACTAAAACAAAATTGCGACACCCGAACACGCTAGCGATTTCTCAAACGGTAACGGAAGCGCAAGTTAATTAGTGGTATCTACGAGGAAACGAGATGCAGGAAAACGGAACAAGACTCCCCTTTTTATGCTTACCGGAAACAAAAGCATCAAATGCTTATCTGCCAATTAAACGGTACGGTATTTTAGTCCAAAACGGTACAACTAACTCGGAGTTACAGAATCTCAAAATAAACAACCCTTCGACCTTTAGAACCGACCGTAAAAAAATCGCACTTGGTGAGCGCCAACAGAAGTCTAACACAATCTTTCGCTCCCTTCTCCCCTTAAAAATTCTAAACTCATTTTATTCACTCAGAACCTATTACCATATTTATCGAGCACCCAGTACATAAAACACAATTTTGCATTTTAACTTTTTTTGTAGCATCGCCCAGAGATATCGAACTAATGGGCCACCCTGTATAAAGGAATGTTAGGCTTTAGTTACTATATATTTGATTGGTAAATAAATAAAATACAAGCAATTTCGTTTAACAGTCCCGAAATAACTCTTCATTAGCCCTTCGCACACTTCATTGGTTCTGTGTATCCGCAAGCTATTTATAGCGACACTTTGCCCAAATAAACTGCAACCTTCACGAACGAAACGTAATTTATATTAAAACGCCATTAAAGTTCTAAATCGATTTGAAATTGTGACTGTCAACAGGCGCGTTTATTGTTTAGCGTGTAGCGCTTTAATTGAATCAATCAAGACGATATTTTCGTTCTATTATTTATCAGTATTGATTAATTAAATTGTTGCTTGACTTGTGAAATGGTCAGCCCGGATTGTGGTTCATTTACTGTTGAAGAACTGAGATTGGTTCATGTGAATTGTAATTAGATTTTTCTCAAGGCTCTCAAAGGCTTTTCAGCTCTTCACAAATACTTAAAATAGTCAGTTTTCAATTGTCCAAATATAAGATCCCGTATGCAACTTGATCTATCACATGATAAGCAGTGACCAAAAGTTTCAGAAAAATATGTAGATCACGAATTTCGATAGGGCGCATCTCGCAATAGTGGTCGATGGGTGAAAATAACCCTCATACTTTCTACTACTCATCAAATAAAGCGCTTGATAGCCAATTTAATGGCGACTGATTATTATGTTTTTGACTGTATGTGTAATTAAAAACTGTTATTATTGTTTAAACCCCTGCTACTTTATAGTAGCATGCAAATTTTTTAAGGGTGGATATCTCCATTCTGCCACTCCTGCGCCACGCGCCCCAGTGAATTTCGGATGATGATACTGCTTCACTAAGTTGCACGCGGAATACTAATTCAAAACTGATTAAAACTGGAAGTACAAAATGAGAAGGTTTGGTTTGTTGAGTTTTATTGATGAGATCTACGTGACCAGTGGACTTTAAACGTTAATTCTCAGCGGTTTTATTTGGAGATATAAGAAAAAATTCAAAAAATGGTGCTCTGGTTGTTGATATTAAGCAGATGAATGTGGATTATTAAGGCTACTCCGAATAAGGCTATATTATATTTTTAACAGAAGATCTACAATGGTTACATTACGATTATACGGAAATGGCGAAAGTTTCACAGCGTTGTGGTGGTAGTAGTGGACGGGGCAGGGCTAGACCATATATCGAACTCCACACATTTTTTTACGCTCGGTGGAAGCGTAGCCTGTGCTAGAATTTCATCTACTTTCATATAATAATCCCATGTTGACATCCCAAACATTATATCATCTAGGTCACTAATTCTTAAAACGCATTCGGTTACATAGTCATTACTTATTATGAGCAGAGGTATTAGGCAAAGAGTGAAACTAAACAGAAGCCAATAGATGCGCCAAAGCGTCTTCAGCACATTAAAATCAAATGGTTTGAGGCCCTCTTTAAGGCAGCGAATTATCCCCAAGGTGTACTCCACTGCTGGCTCTTCTGATCCTAAAATATAGATGTAACTACACGTATTGTTTAAAACTGAAATTACCTAATTGCTTGGATTCGAATCGAGAAACCGCAACCACCTCGAAAATTAGAAACGTTAAAACTACGATAGGCACTATGAACCTCATCTTGATTACTAGCGTTTCACAGAAGCGCGTCGATTTATAACCTCCGCTTGTTTTTTTTAAACCGTTTATCTTATTCTTTACATAAAGTCACCGAGATCAAAAATAACCTTATGCGCGACTAAGGACAACAAGTAATGGATCTAGGGTTTTTTTAATTACGCGACGCGCGCACACAATTATTAGGTATTGGATACAAAACCTATCTATCGTTTAGGGTATAAGTGGGACCCTTCAACCGCATTTGATTTATGATTCACAAAAACAAACTATAATCTCGCTTCTAAGTTTGCATGTTGATTTGATAGGATAAAAAGTACGCGTAATAAATTTTTTGGTAGTGTTTAACTAGGGTCACCTACAGCAGTGAGTATCTGGGCCCCTAAAAAGTTGTTTGTAAATGTACAATCTCATCGCAATCATCACCTTAAAACTGACGGAATCAAGGAAACAAAATGGACTCGAAAAGTACAGCACTTACAATAGACGAATCGCTATATAAAAGTGTAGATCCTTATTAAAGAGTCATTAAAGATTTGGGTACAAACATAAATCAGAAGAACAAAATGTGGATGTAGATAAATAGTCTTTTTCTTAAGCCCCATCTCGAATAATTCCTTCTAGTACTAGGGGTGGGTTGGTGGAGAAATTGCGAGATCGAGTTCAGTTATGGCTATTGGAATTCGTTTGCCTCGGAATGGACTGCCAAGAAACTTTTGGCATTGAATTTATAACTAAATTCAATGCCTTTGGTAACGGTAACGGAAGCGCTAGTTAATTAGCGGTATCTACGGGGGGAACGAGATGCAAGAAAAACATGTCCCATGTCCATGAACCTAGCAGAGCAAGGTCGGCAGAACACAATCAAACATATTGCATAATTAGGTGATAATTAAGTGCCCTATCCCCGAATTAAATGCTCCTTTTTTAAAATTATTACATGTTCCTGGCAGGTCCATAATTTAAAAAAAAGGACGTTGTAAAAGGTTTCCCTCGTTATATAACAAAGGCGTGGTCTTGTTTTATGGTCGTGCTCTGGGATTTCCCCGACGAAAAAGTTGTGGCCTTGGTGAAGAGGTTCATCCCTATTACGTAACTAAGGAGTGAATGAATACTTTAGGAGTTGTTTAGAGTTGGGGTGGCAAGAAGTTCGATTATTTTTGGGGTTTCGTGGATTTCATTGAATCAGTTTTATTAATTAGACTTTGACTTTGATCAATTAATTAATTCAGGTATGCCCTTTAAAGCGAGCGGTAGAAAAAAAACGTTACTCTTAAAAAATGACGAATTATGCATTTCAAAATTTGCAAAAGAAGCAAACCTAGAAGCAAAGGATATATGTATATGTGTATTGGTTCTATAGATGAGTGCGAATAAAGTACAGAAAACCGGCCAAGTAAAACAAAAAGTTCTGTACTTACATATAAACATTTTTTGTTATATAGTAAAGGTAGTCGTGGATTTTGTTTCCTTCGAGTGCCCGAAAAAATATGATGTAGGTATTATTCTGAAAGGAAAGTGGTTTTTCTTTACTCGTCGCATTTCTAATCTCGGGCAACGTCTGGATTAGGAATAGTGCAACTCGTAAAGATAAATACCACTTGTAAAACAAGTAACTATTATGTTATTTATGGACACTTGTTTCCTAGCTCAATTTGCGATTTCCTCAGGTGTCTGTACGAATTTCATTAGAGACTTGAATATTACAATAGGCCTTAATGACGTTGATACCGAACAAGAAGGATGATTGGCGGTATTTCAACGATTTTGTGGACTCATTTTTTCATTGTTCACATGCCTTACCTTTCGTTTATTGGAAGGAATGTAGACATTCCTCTTCTTAATACGTACTTATTGTTATTGCGCACTTCTCATACGTACATCAATTGCGTTAGTCAGTTACGTCAAATTAAAATGAGGTTTCTAAAAAGTTAATGTGTTTTCTAGACGAAATTCTGACAATGTTGGGCTGCTGCAGCTGCAGTGTAATTAAGTTTATTTCTGGAAGAAATTCTAGACAGAAATTTTTATTGTTCGATTCGCGTTATTACCCCAAAATAAATTTTATTCTGGTCACTGTGACAAATTATGCCATTAACATTTGCGAAATTTACTCTTTCTTAGAAACCCCGTTTTGTACGTTTCTAAATCATCGGAAAAGGCGAAAATTGGCGAATTTCTTAATAGTTTCCGTAGTTTTAGTAAATGTTCTTGGTGTTTGGTTGTAAAACAGGGGCGGAATTTGTGAAAACTGAGGGCTGTTGTGAACTGTTTTAATTAATTTAATTTTTCCATGGTTGTATGTCGCTAAAGTAGTGTCACATCCTGAAAAAGTATAAGAAAATAAACCGGAACGAGGGCTGGGGTTGATTTGATGAAAATAAACCCCTAAAGCGGATCTAAAAGCACTTTGATTTGACCCTACTGGATCATTGGTGCCAAAGTTTCATTAACCTCCGACCTTTTTCTATCTTAAACTATCTGTCGACTGGACTACACCACCTTAGTTAATGAGCGACACGTTTTTTTATCGTTGTATCCCCAGTAGGCCTAATTCACATGCAATGCACAATTCTGAAATTTAACGCAATCTTCTTCGCGTTGCTGTTCTTGATGGACCAGGTATTCCGGTGCGAATTTAAGTCTTTGCAAAATCACAAAATACATTAAAAAGGAATTCAATGGAGCCTTTTGCGAAATTCAAAGCTTCAAATGCATAGGAAAAGGCTTATTGCCAAATTCCAAATCCTTGAACTTGAAGCTCTTCATAACCATTTGCACATTTCTGTTGTCTGGTTATTGTTGCAATTTATCTATGTCATTGGGAAAAAGTTTGTGTACTTGAATTTTGAATCTTCCCATGGCGTACCCGGTACACAATAAAAAAAATAAGAAAATAATTGCTCATTGTCTTGAAATAATTGCTCTTTTTTTTTAAATTATTCTTAAATGCAATAAGTTTTGTAGCTTCTTTACGATATCGACTGCACTGCGCTAATAACTTCGAGCGAGTTCGTCAATTAATTGGTGCTATTGAACTATTTTTAGCTTTCGCGAGTCCGCGAGAAATTTTGACGCGTTTACTTGAAATTCGCGTTTTTTTGCCGCTATTGTTTTTGGCAATTAACGTAATTGGCCATTTTTCACGACTGTTGACATTTTAGTTCAATTCTCTGTATAGTAAATTCGTCCTTCGCGCGTTTAATTTAACGCTATTTGTTAGTTTTAGATTTCCGACCGCAAGACTCACATGACATTAATATCTAAAATTTGTTTCAGAGTACGAATTTGTAGTGGATAATCGGGAGCTGCGACGACCGTAGGTGATTTACACGCGACGGCGACGGAGGCATCTCGCTGGGAAGGTTTCTACACGGAAATCGAAACGTCGGACCTTGGATATCCAATGTTGACTCAGGTCCTTTTCGCAATTACCCGACTCGGGAGATCGCCTAGGAAAAAATAAGTGCCGCGCACCGTGTGCTAACTATTTTTATTGACTTCGATCCAGTGACATTGAACTTTTATAATGAGTTCGCCCAAGAAAAATTTGAAGAAGTTGTCCTTTTTGGGTTTCGCCAAACCTGTCAACGGGGTAAGTACGCAAACTTTGCCATACACACCCTGCCTTTTTGAATTCGTATGGGTAATTAGAGGTATGCAAATTATGCCCATTAAGTGATTACAACCTTTTGCATGTGTTTTTTGAAAATCTCGATTAGGTGCATTTTGCTATAGAGTTTAAAGAAATGGGTTATTCAGTAAGGCTAAAAACGTTGTACTAATCGTGCAAGCAAACGAATGTATGAAATAAAAATTGCACGACGCAACGCGGTTTTTTGCATTTTATTAAAAGTGGTAAATAACAATTTCCGGTTTTATGCGCCACGGTGGCGCTTTCATTTTACAACATGCGATTTTGTATTTTGCAAAAGAGCCGCTAATTTTCTAATAGTAAAAGACCATATTTTGAGGAATTAAAAGCTGATCAATAGATCGGAGCACACTTATTTGTTTAAAACTGCATGTAATAGTCTCCTTTCCAACGAACAACGCTGTGACGACTGAATTTATTGATTGCATTGAAGATAATGTTATAATGTAGGTCATTGTAAATATATATTGTTGTTACGAACGGGTACGGTTTCGTGTCCGATACCTTCGATATCCTTCCATCTATATACTTACATATTTCCAATTGTTAATAGTGTGTAAGAACTTGGTCACGAGAATGACGAATCCACTTTTCGGTTTTCTTGCGTAATATTTACACTGCTGTGTTAATAAATTGATTAAACTAGCTGAGTAACGCTAATAAGACGTTATGTGCTTTTGCTCATTAATCTTAATTATCTGTCACTTTTCTAAATACTGTATTTAATGATATTTTTGTTATAAGCAATTAGGTTTTCGGTAGCGGTACCATTTAATTTTACATTACATGGAGCCGGATTCTTGGCATAACGACCAGCAGATTCCATTATATATTAGTAGGTTTCTGAGGATTTGTACATGAGTATTTTTTCCTTTTCGCGTTACATTTCCTCTTGTAATGCAGACAGTCCAATTACCTTCTGGATTCGCGTGGGTAGAGCTTTATATAATATGTAGCAAACTTATTTCCCGAATTGACGTGGGTGGGTTTCATATAAGATATAGCAACCGTTTTTAAAATACGAAAACGTCATTGGATTCTGCACTGGAAAATATAAAAAACAAACGATTTGGTTAAAAGGTAAAATCGAAAATATGTGTTGCCATTATTCCCGAAAATTCTTCCTAAAAGCGTGTCTAAGCAAGTTTTATGATCTCTCCTCACACACATCCGGCATTCGCTACCAAACAAAATCCTAATAATAGCTCGAAATTAATAATTTAGGAGACTCCATCAACTTCCGAAAATAGAATAATAGAAAAATCTGAACATGAGAACTCTATCTGGGTCGTATAATGGATTCACAAACACACAATTAATTGATTGATAATATCAAAAAAAATTTCCGAAATCAACAAGAAAAACCTGAAATAAAGAGGTCACGTTTTACAATTTAATGAACAAATTTACACGGATGATAAAATTTAAACAAGAAATTTCGCAATTAAAAACAATTTTAAAATGGAAAAATAGACACTAAAATACCTAATTCCGATGAAATAATCCAATTTTGTGATTATTCGCAATGAAATCCTCCAGATTTAAATTGGATTAAAACATTCGATAATAATAATAATAATAATTCGCCTAAATAACGTCTCCCATGGTATCCCAGGCATTGCATTGTGGTAAAAATGCCCCCCCCCCTTTTTTTTACGGAAGTACATGGTTTGAAGCAACAAAAATCTGAATCAAAACAAAATTTCGATTGTCGGTCTGTTTGTACTCTCATTTCCAGCTAAACGGCTGAACCGATTGGAACCAAATTTAGTGCACATATACATACGCATAAAAAACGGTAGAATTGCGCATGCGTAGGGGTGCGGGTGGTACCTGTGCTAGCCACAGCAGTTTTTTTAAGTATTAGAAGGTTAACTCGGACCCTTGTACAATTAGGCATGTTCTCATATAGAACAGTGAATATGAATCCCTTTATACTCTTTATTAACGAGCTCCTAGCGAGTTTACAATTTTGCGGTGTCTGGCCGTCTGTCCGTGTTACCACGATATCTCGATAACGAATGGGCCGATTACGATGAAATTTTGTAGGTGGATTCTTTATCAAATTTGTAGCTCGTAGTCCGTGAATTGGCAATGTACGCCAAAAAATAAGGAAGGCCTTTTTGACATCTGTGAGTTATGCACCGAATTGCAGGAAATTCAGTATGCGTATAGCTTTGGCCATATAAAATGCCCAAGTTCCAAAAGTTGATCGATCAACATTCACACTGTCCTTTTCGCATCTCGACCGTTTATAAAGTGAATTGCAAACGTTCATATTTATGAAAGCATTTAAATGGAATTTGATACATAGCCATTTAGTCTAGGCGATAGAGACTGTAAAATTGGCAAACTGGACATTTTGAGGTGGAAAAGAAAAAAATGGTGGAATATGTTCAGTTAGGTGTCAAAAACAACATATTAAAAATCCTACCCTCCAGACCCTGTGCTAAAGGCTCCAGCCACCCCACCATCCCCCAAAAACCTGGTTTTCGCTCTTTTTGGCTGATATATCGCGATCTATGAGGTCTATTTGAAACATTTTTAGCTGAAAATATTTCTCGGGAAATTTTATACAAGGTAGATACTCAGAAGTTAGCCTAGGTGTACCTCTTAGCCTAGGAAATTCATAAAAGCGGCGAAAATCATCCATTTTCGTGGCTTTTTGCAAATATATCGCGACCTTTAGGGCTAGATGAAATATTTTTACCTGAAAATGCTCCTCGTGAAATTTTTTACAAGGTAGATACTCAGAAGTTAGCCTAGGTATACCTCTTAGCCTAGAAAATTCATAAAAGGAGGCGAAAATCATCATTTTCGTATTTTTTTTTTGCGGTTTTTTGCAAAAATATCGCGACCTTTAGGGCTAGATGAAATATTTTTAGCTGAAAATGCTCTTCGTGCAATTTCATACGAGATAGGTAACTAAATAAATGGTACATAGAAATACTTTGTTTTACAATGAATATTTCCTCACACATGAAAGTGGAAGGTGAAAGGTGACTTTACGCTAACTCTTCAGTTACCTATCTCGTATGAAATTGCATGAAGAGCATTTTCAGCTAAACATATTTCATCTAGCCCTGACGGTCGCGATATTTTTGCAAAAAACCGCAAAAAAAACACAAAAATGATGATTTTCGCCTCCTTTTATGAATTTTCTAGGCTAAGGCTACACCTAGGCTAACTTCTGAGTATCTACCTTGTAAAAAATTTCACGAGGAGCATTTTCAGCTAAAAATATTTCATCTAGCCCTAAAGGTCGCGATATATTTGCAAAAAGCCACGAAAATGGATGATTTAGTTAGATGTCTTTATCGCCTAGACTAATTTGGAATAAGAGCAAATGTAACGCCAGTTTAAAAATTTGGCAGTGCCAACTTTCTTATCTAAGAAATTCGATACATATGCATTTGGAATAAAAGCAAAATGGTAAGCGCCAGTTTCCCAATTTGATTCATTTGTCTTAACAGATAAAAAAATTGAGATTGTGCAAATAAAAAAGTTGGGTTGCCCATGCGCGATTTTTTTTATTTACACAGAAAACCGAACATTTATAATATGTTCTTTATAAATTATAAAAGAAACCTTTTTTTAGGTTTGAGCAGTAACTTTTTGGCCCGTTAGTATACGTAGGCGAAAAACAATAGCGACCTTTCTTACATCGTTAAGAACATGTGTATCAATTTTCAAAGCGATCGGACGTTTCTACACAAAGAACACACAGCATTACAAAATAATAAACGATCTCGAGGATCGTTAATAAAAGCAAAACTAACACCAGGTTCAAAACTTGGTTTTTCACATGCTATAGCCATACCCAGGAGCTCATTTTCTATATTTGTTTTTTGTTGTACTCAATGCCGCTTTAATCCCGCATGGGAAATTTCCCCTATGTATGTTTTCGATCCAATTTTCCTCGATGTTCTCTCGGATAAACCGATTTTAAAGTCTCTGTAGACAAGAAAAAAAAATGTAACGAAAAGTAAATACGTTAACTTGATCAAAATATGTCGTTAGGGAGCCATCTGTTGTCGTCCTCAACCTCGCTTACTAAATTTGGTAATCGTTTCGCTTAGGCTCATCATTAAATCGAAATTCGAATGTATAGAATTTCATTTGTATGCTGCCATTCGAAGGTGCTCAGTCAGAAAGGTAACGAGTCCAATTTGCTCAGTCATGCACATAATATCTAAGTGGAAAGGGCAAACAAGTGGCAGTCATGCTAGAAATTTGAAATCGATGCTGCTATTTTGGGACAGGTAGTCATTATATTGTTAACCCCCACGAGATTACATTTCTATTTTTGCACGTGTTGGAATTGAATGTGAAACAGAATATGTTAGGATATACATTGGAAACGATCTTGTTATACTTTTCTTACTTACTTATTTATACTTTTCAAAACGTACCTACTAACATAAATGTGCAAAAAATGCAAAGCTAACTTTTTGAGATGCGCTCTCGCTGCGTGTTTCACCAGAGCACTAACTAAATCTTCGCTTAAAAATTCACTTAACCCAAAAATTGCAATCGAAATCTTACATTTCCCATGAATTTCTTGTGGTATACATTAAGTTTTACCATATTTACATAAAACATGGGATGTGTTTGCACCAAAGGAGCTCCTTCAGTTCGATTTTTAGGGGAATTTTTCGAAACTCAAATAGTTGAGTGGTCACTCAACGCTCAAACCCAAACATCGATGATATCCAAAGACTACATTATCTCAGGTCGAGTCTTGTAGGCGATGCTGTCATTAAATCTAAACTACCAAGTCGCTTGGGAAGCCATTTGCTTTCGCTATGACCAGCCTCATATGTTCATTTAGTTAGATTCAGTTAGATATGATTAGTTAAATTGTTAATGACGTGTAATCGGTGTAAATTATAAGTATTTGCACGAGAAATGGGTGTAGTTTTCGTGAAACCCAAAAGCGCATCACATGGCGATCCTGCCATTCGACCCGGGATTCTGATGGTGCAATTCGACTTTGCCTTCTGATCCTGCAAATCAACCGGCCGACTGGTTCTACATTTAAATGGGTGGAACAAAATCTAAGGAAACTGTCTAAGGCGCAGTTTTTTATTGCTCTAAAAGATATGCTTGGGTAATTTCCAGTGATTTTAAAACATAATTAATGTTTTTTTGTGTGGTAAAGTGATTTTTAATGGGTCATAAACAGATGCATAATACATAGTTATATATTCGTTTAACAACTGTCCTTATATCAAACTTTATTACATATAAAAGCGCAAGTCGAGCAAATAAATTTAAAACTTAGAAAAGGAGGTACAAAGAGGACAGTACACGGTGCAGTTTTTCCAAAGCAAGACTTTTGCATTAAATAATTTTTCTCTCTCTATTATATTTTTATCGCAAAACTTTTGTTTTCTTTCACCGCTAAAAATTATTGCCATAAATAGGCAATAATTCGAGGGCTACATGGCACCAACCATTAACACCCTGATAAACAGTGATTGTTTGGTCCGTCCATCGCCTAACTCTAGAACGAAAAGAGACAGCGATGTCAAACCTTCGCCAATCGATTTCTACGAGTTCCAAAAAATCCCCTATTGAAAATCGTGTTTTGGTATACCAGCCAATGCATTCATTTAATTCACCTACACGAGAAGTGTTGAAAGGGCAGCTTGTGTTTGGGGCAATGTTCTTTGAATTTTCCCTTAATCCTCCTACCCAAGATTTTATTTTCCATATCAAAGTTGAAACCAATTAGGTTTTCAAGAACTCTCAGTTTATGTAAAGTTTATAATTTTAATTAAAACACGTCCTTGGTATCGTTTTCACTCCTAATTAAAATGGAATCAAGATTAGTACGCAATTTTCCAGGGACAGTGCGTCCTGTGTTTTTCAAACTTTCAGATAATCGCCTTACGTCGGATTTCATTTGCCATTTGGCGCAAAGTTTTTGTTAAATTAGGAAAGACGCTCCTGTTCGGCATTTTCACCTGTCAAATGGTAATCCCCTAAAAAATTTAAGCTTCCCTTTCAACCCTGACCCTGAAACCCTTGGCGAATTATGCTAACCTTGATCATGGGGTTTCCTGGATGCTGAATGTGCGCAGCCCTATCGACCGTTTTACTTCACAGTATCTGCTGGGTGCGGTATTTTGGCAGTAGTAGGTCAGTGCACAGCTGACGGCCGTCGGTGGTTGCTTCCCTGCCGGAATTCCAGCTCTATCCTAACACGCGTCTCGTTGCACTTGTCGAAGTTTATTGTGACGACGACGCTTAGTTTTTTAATCTTGTTTGGCACTTTCAATCGACTATTTTCTTTAAAAATTACCTTTTCTAATTAACTTAGAAGTTTTTTAAGGTAAGCAGCCCTACTTTGCAAAGAACGAAAGCTAAATGGAGACTTTTCCGCTACTTCACAATATTGCGGAAATGAACAGAAAATTAGTGCGCTAAGTAGACACCGATTTGCATAATTGCACGGAAGCTGTTAGATCCAATTGCCCTTTTAATCCCGTCGTCTGAAAAACCGCACTTTCCGAAAATGAAGAGGAAAAAACAGCTGCACAATAGGATGAACTAATAAAAGAGTATCGATTGTTTAACTAATACACGAAGCCCCATGCAATAAATCCACGTGTTATATAAACTCATTCATATGCGGAGTGATGTATTAAAGATACGTAAAAAGACTCTTTCGAGAAAAATTCACTTGGTTAAATGAAAATGAAGGCAAGTGCAATTTAAAAATGTCTCTCGAGCCCGTAGTGTGATGCCTACAGAAAAACCGACGACGAATCAACGGTCGTTTCTAAATCGGGCAAGAGGGAAGTTTTGGAATTGGATTCGCAATTTAGGCCATCAGGTGGGTAGATCAATTTTCCCCCCGCTCTTTATCGTACAATTAATAATGCAGTAATTCCGACACTTTGTGTGAGAAAATTACTCACAAATCTTCGGAAAAAGCAGAACCTACCATTTTCATATAAAGTAGCATATTTTAGAGCTAGAATATCGCACTAGTTCAGTTGCTGATTTTATTTATATATTGCATCGACTTGTGCTTTAGGTAATAGTGCATATAATTAGAAGCAGCTTTAAATATAACTCCATGTCGGTGTACAGGGTGTGATAAGTAGGATACGTAAATTGAGCAGTTGTACGTATACACCGCACAGTATTTCAGATAGATCGAATGTAATAGTATATTATATACCGCGGGACTGAAGTAGTACTTTTAATCCCGAAGGTAAAGTTTATGGGCCGACCGAAGGGAGGGCCATAATTTACCTGAGGGATTAAGACCACTACTTCAGTCGCAAGGTATATACGGATATTTTTCGTACTTCCGAAACTGAAACACTAATATGTATGGAGTTAGAGAACGCGTTCTTTCAAAAAATCGCTGCTTAACAAGTTACCATAGGAACGTTGCGTCAGTACACCAAACCCTATGCTATGGTAACAAATATAATTTGGAAACTGTCATTGCTAGTGTCATAATTTCGGTGGTGGCTGACAAAGGTGTATTTGATATTGATAAAAAGCAGCCAAACTAGGTAATGAATTGATACCACCGAAATCCAAAAAACTATATGAGCAGCAATCAGTACGATGCGTTTAAGAGGTAGTGCCGCATACAAAATGTGGAACAACCTACTGAAATTGCCTTGTTAGTAATTTCATCCTTCCGGGATTTTCGTCCAAATTTAATCCCGGCGGGACAAAAAGTGACACTTCAGTCCTTGTCATAATGGAGTGAAGTTGTCACTTTAGTCTCGGAAGTACGAAAAAGCAATTTTCGCGAAGTTTTGGAAGTTTTTGCTGCTCGATCAAAAGTTGCAGTAGTTTTCCGAAAGTTACGTATTTTCATGTGCAATTTCGGCGAAATCGCCGTCTTTCAACGATGCGTAGTTCAAATGACCAATTCCTATTACTGAAAACAGAATTGGAAAATTCGAAACCGTTCGCGAGTTATCACGTACACAGACGGACGGACAAAATCCAAAATCACCTGGGTCGCTCGTTAATAAAAACTTGTGTTCCCAATTTTTTGACATGCTCATCTGAAACATCCCGTAATAACACATTTTTTTAATAAAATTTTGAAAATTGTTCATTGGGGTATTTCGAAATAAACACGGCCAAGTGTCTTCTTTGTAGAATAGGAACTATACCACTAATGATATACTAAAACGATAAAATTAAATTTTCCTGGTTATAAGAGGTGGCAACAGTTTTAGACACGCAACTCTAACATTAACAAATTGAAGTGTACATTTTTTTTTACAATTTTGGCAGCATTCTGTACTGTACGATCTAGACCCCTTGGCAAATGATCGGTGACATTGTTTTATACGGCCAAAATTATTGTCGCATCTTGCTTTTGTGGGCAAGAAAAGAGATTTTATCGTACTAATAGTTGGCAAACACTTGTAATTAGTTGCCACCGGCTTTGTTTTCGTAACATAAGAAATTGTTTCAATTTCATCGTCTTTAGTATGAAAAGTAATAGTATAAAATACGAGATAAAATACTTGTAGTGTCATATCACAATATTATGAGTTAGGTTGCGTGTTGGATAGTGATGACGATTAACCAATGGTAAGTTCGCAACTATTTTTGCGTGGATTATAAAATAAGGGTATATTTATACGGTCCATTGGAGAAACAAGGGTACAACACCAGGGTCACAAGGCCTCTAGTGAAATTGCAGGGTTTTCGAATCAGAGAGGACACCATGAAAAGAATACGTGAACTTCCCCTAGGTCTAGGCTTAGGTAATAATTTGAAGATGAGTAAAGTCTGGGGAACAGGGCGACAGTGGAAGAATTTCCGTTGACCAGCGGTATCATCTCTGAAGTAATGATTAGAATGGCCGCTCCGAATATAGAGAGAGGTGCTTCCTTGAACATATCAAAATAGGAGAGCTTTCCAGTGGTACCAATAAAGTATATATTCATTAAGACAATTTAACAAAAATTTAATAATTCACAAAGGTTATGTTTTAACTTGAAGATTCAGTCAAAATATAGAAAAACCGTTTTTGTGAAAAGTTCTTTAAAAATGCTAAAATCCAATATGGGTTCCAGAAGAAATAAAAAAAAGTTATCTACTGTAACTTCCAAGTCAAGAGTGCCTTGAATTTTGCGATAACATATTTGGATCCCTCATAAAAATTGTTCTTTAATAATGTTTTAGTTTAAAACGTCCACTTTTTGTCGTTTTCGAACTTAAAAGGGAAAATCGAAAATTGAAAATTTCGGTTTGTTTCCTAAATCGTAAATCGTAATGGCACATTATTGGGCACCAAAATTTGCTTTGCCCCAATTTCGACCACACTGCATCTCTTCAAATAACCGAGATTCCCATGTTGGAGCTGGAAAAACGGGCACCCTGTATATCTACTACAGCGGTTACTCGAAAAATTCATTCACCGTATCTCATTTTTACATTTTTATAAGGTAACTCCGTAATTATTTGTGCTATCAAATAAGTAACACAGGCGGCATGTGCTCTTTTTGAGTCAAACGGAATGGTACAATATTCTCTCGCTTATGAGATACGGGGGAAAATAAAAAAATGAAAAAAAGATTTGCGCCTTAAGGTGAGCATTTGCCATGAATTGGTCAGAACTTCCCGAAAGGTCATCGGACTATTTATGTGTACAAAGGAAAATAAGTTCGAAGAAGGGGAAGAGTCTGAAACCTAAGAATGAAACTGAAAGGACACGAACCTTGTAAAAAAACAAAAAAATCCGAAGCGCCCCAAGAAGAGACCGAAGAATTTAAAGAAAACAAATAAGAATCTGAAAAATTGCACAATCCGCAAAAATTCATAAAATTGGAATTGGACATTAAAAAAAGGGATAATTTCAAAAATTCCTTGCAGGTAGAGAATGATCGTTTTTGTCCTTGAATGTTTCCAAAAAACTTTATACGTTTGATAATTAAATTAAATAATTAAAATATAATGATGACATTCAGAAAAAATATTACGAAATCGCGCTTTTTCATGTGGCATGACCACGCCAGCAGAGAAGGACGCGCTTGAAATTGGTTGTTTATCTCGAATTTTCCAAAAAAAATAATGCCGTAATAGTTTAGCGGATTACTAATCATGTAAAACTACGTCAGTCCGGCTTCAGCACCTGCAGTTAATGATGGGTCACCCTGTATGCGCATTTCAGTTATATTTAATGTTAAAAATTAGGTCTTTAATTTTGAGAATTAGTTGAATTCGAGGTCAATTTTGCTTTGTATGTTGTCTAAATAATCGTTTTGTTGAATTTGTTTATTTTATTGTAAAGTTATTGTTTTAGTAAGATGGGAAACATCTGAAATTATTTGCGTAATTTTGTTATATTAAATCAGGGTCGTTGCGATAAGAAATTTGGTTATCGCTGCGAACGCTAATTATTTTTAGGGTAAATCGCCAGAGTTTAACACAGGTGTAGATTATTCTTAAAAAAATTGGAAGACATTGATCGACAAGGGCGCTTGTTTTAGGCGCTTGATTTTCAAGTTTTTAGTTAAAGGGAGTTTTTCCCCCATCAAAGGGCCAAAACTATAATTGCAATTATAACGAAGTCAGTGTCGTCTGAATCAAATTTTATGTGAAGTCAAAGAAGTGAAATTCCGAAGCATCATCAGCTTGGGTTTTGTGTTAGTGCGTCTGTTTGTTGAAAACCTCAATTATGACCGGATGATAAGGATTGTTTAGCATAAGAAAACTTGACTTAAATTTAATTTGTTTAATCCATCTATTATTGCGTGGTATGTTATCTGGCTTTGAGTGCCTATTTCTCCTTCGGCTTTTCATCTGTAAACATGTTTAATTGAGCCCAGATTACGACTCAAGGGGGTGTTAATTGAAAATTTGTTAACTCTTTGAACTTTTGGAGGCGGGTGAGGTTCTCTGATTTAACAACACAAAACAGTAACATTTTCAAATTCTTCGATGTGACATCTACCTACCGTTTGCGCTTTTACTTCCAATTTTAGAGAACATATTTTTCCTGTTTAGACGTCGACGTTTCACCCGAGCTGTAATCACATAAACATTTTCACTTGGCCACATTTATATTAAATTTTATCTGAGATACAGCCGACTGCCTCTGTTATTTGCCCACGCGTTACTCTGGAGGATATAGAGCTTACCTAGCACGAGTAAAGAACTTTTATTCTCTTTGGGGAACTATACGTTTCATGCTGTTCGTTTGTAACTCGGTTTGAACATGATCTACTGTTTTTTCACAGCTATTCAAGCTTAATGTGTCTTTGTCATCGTTACTTTTGTTTTCATGGACCTTCCAGTAATATTTTACTCGCACAAAACTCATACCCTTCAAAATTAAGTACTTACACCTTAATAAATTACTTGTAATGAGCTACCTTTCGGTAGGCACCTGATTTAGTAGGTAGCTCGTTGTCATTAAATTATCTACATTATTGCAAAGGTGACGTTGAAAGGTGTAAAGATTCATAAAATGAAAAAAACACTCGTAAAATCTTAAAAAGTACACGTTTTCCTTCATTTTTCCTCAGTGCTGACACATAGAATGATGGATCGACTTTACTCAGTTTTCTGGTATGCCCTACTTCTGATAGCAAAAGCAAATGTTTTATATTTCTTACTACAAGATGGCGCATTCATGAATGGGGATTCCGCGAAAACGAAACATTTTTCATAGTCTTGGTACCTCTCCAGCACCACTTTTCACAGATTTATCTATTATACCCTGTATGATAGCTGTTATAATTCAGATTACTAAAAGTAACATCAACTTATTGCGAAATCTGACAACTCAATTCATTTGCCACTTGCACGGAACGTTTATAGAGTGTGGGTAAATCGAGTTACGTCCTAGAAAGAAATCCACTTATTCAATCGTTCCATCGATTTTGATTAAATTTTGCGGAAAAGACGTGTTTGTATAGAAACCAATTCATTCAACCTCCCAAAATGGAAGATTGGAGATTTACTTAATCGCCTTTTTTAATTTAAACGCAGTGCGAGGTTCGGGATTGAATTCTAATACTTTTGGGGATGGTGACGACCACTGTGAATGTTTCGTTTGCGAGGTCCGCAATTCGTCAACGTACTTAGATTTTATCTCCTTGCATATTTGATCGTAAAGTATTTTAATGTCAACATTTCTGGAATAGTTTATGGTTTAGTATCTCGTGAAGAGTATAAAACGGCAATAAGATTTTAAAAAAACGTAATAAAAGCAGGTTTGCGTACTTGAAGTGAAGTTTTGTAAACACCGTGTGATAAATTACCGATCTATTTTAGTTTTGTTTACTTCTGATCAATTTCCGTGATCTAATTGCAATGATAAAAGTCAAGACAAACGGTTATGCAAGGAATAATGGATAACCCAGTTATGCACTTGATTAACAATGCCATAAAAAAGGATCTATTCCGGTTCATAAAAGCAATAGGGTTTTCTTAATATCAAACTTTGTTATTCTAATGACCGATGTTCCCTTAGGAATGCAAAGGGTTGGGATTTTTATTTTGGAGCAATGTGTATGTAGTCCCTGACAAACAGGATAACCTGAAATTGAATGTACTTGCTTATAATGGGTTCAGGTTTCAAAAAGAAAAATGCTTCACTACACTTCATGTCAACTAAGAATCCTGTTCCTCAACCTGGATCTATTGCGTAATTTTGACAGGACCATAATACTTGATTTTGATTTATTGATGCAGACAGCATTTCACAATGACATTCGATCTGCTTCAAATCACTCTAGTGTGCTATTTCGAATGGAATATGAATATTACGTTTTTACGACATTTAAAATCGGATTTTGTGGTCGATTGCTGCTTGAGTTGACAGCCGTCGCTTCAGATCAGTCTATTTGATGACTGCCGCTGGAATATTATGCAAAGGTTTGGTGTATGAAAATTCAATACCTACAGGCATATAAGCGGAATCTTCTGAACGAGTATCGATAAGATGTCATTTTGTGTCGTACGTTGTTGCTTATGTTAACTAAATTTACCCTGTTATCGAGATTACCTCAAAATGTCTCCCTTATCTCTGTGCACTAAGGGAAATTAGTTTTCTAAAGAATCAATTTATATCCACTTATCTTTGCTTGTCTCACACCTTCAATCAAAGAGATGTGTGCGAATTGTTGTGATGAGTCTGGCAAAATACAACGGACGCAAATTCAGATTGAAGCTCAAAAGCTCCTTTTATCTATTGAAACTTCAATTACAACAGCAGGGGTCTTTTCGACGTATTTCCACAAAGCGAGGAGTAAGCTAGCATCTTTTATCCTGCGAACTTTACTATACAGGGTCATTCTTGACGAGCGTCAGTTAGAGATATGGAAAACCTTTGAAAATGAAAATAAACCGATAAGTTCTTTAAGGGTTTTGGCACATGATGAATTGAACTAAAATATTTTCAAGATGGCTCCACTTCCGAAAATACCGGAAGTTGCCATCAACTTGGTTATTTTAAATAGGGACCTCCTATTTTTTCTACATTTTCGGATTCTACGTCGAATTTGGAGTACAACGATACCCCATAGTTGACCCTTTGCTCCAAGGGCTTCGTCGATATTCAAGTTTTTATGTCAAAAATTGAATTTGCAGGGGTCATTTTAAAAATTTATTATACGAAAACGGTGAGAGATATGGCAAAACAGTGTTCAATGCTTTATTAAGGAAAGATCGAATTTTCTTATGGAATGCGTAACCGTCTAAAAAAGTGAGACTACGTCTTATTAGATAACACTTATCTTTAAGAAATATGAATTTTTGAATGGACTCTTGCATCTCCAAATTTTTACAGAAAAAATGGCAAAAACTATGACAGACAAGTTCGCAAATCTTAAATGCGTTGAATTGAGAATAAGATGGCGCATTTAGAAAAAAATGATGACTCCAACTTTCGGTCTTTACGCCATCTTGAAATTTTTTTATTTCAATTCGCAATGGTCCATCATGGACGTGAACCAAATTTGCAAGTTTAAAAACTTGTAACTGACGGGCTACGTGAATCTCCCTATACTCGCATAATTCAACAAAATGTTGAACGGCCATGTTTCTGTATAGATAATCAGTGGCGTAACTAGGTAGGTGCCAAAGGTGCCGCGGGCCGCGGCACCGCGCTCTGAAGGCGGGAGGGCGCGCCAGAGGCGCTAAAGTACCGAGGGCACTAAGTCGGGGTGGGCAGTACGTGGTGTACCGTATAGATCAGTCATAAAATACAAGAACGGCAGTTAAATTCTAATAGTTTGCTAAAGTCGACTACAGGGTGCGCTGAAATATAATGAAAACTAAATTTACACTCCTTTAACATTGTTAAAAAATTAAAAAAATTATCAAAGTCACCGTGTGAGATCCAAGGCATTTTTGTGTGGCAGATCAGTACTTTTATTAGCCAGTTTTGACTCCACAATCAATAAAATCTTGTCGGGGGCTACCATATTCCCTTTTGTCGGTACCCACTTCTGACGCCCCCACAGTCGGCGGATGTATACAAAGTTTGAATCAAAACACTTGTACCACGCTATGTTAAGTACCTCAATATGAATGGCGACTATGTTGAAAAACAGCCTAAGAGTGTATATAATAACAGTTGTTTCTTACACTTTCTTAATTTTTTATTTCAAAATGTCTGTTACTTTCTGAATGGCCCTTGTAGAACAAAGTTACAGCGGTAGGAAAAGGCTGCAAATTTAAACTAATAATACTATTTGTGATCTATACAATAGTCTGTATTAGTGTGACCAGCATTTGCACCCTTATTCTAAGACGCAATCATTTCTACGACTTGTACCCTATGTCATAGCTAAATTTGACGCGAGAATTGAAAACATGATCAATAAAATTCTATTCTTCGTTGAGTGAAAGACTTCGTTATTCAAAGCATTATTTTAAAATTTAAGTAGTGCAGTGCTTTTAAAATTTCGTGTAAAGTTTCTCTCAAAAATGTACAGTGTTTTATTACTTAGAGCTCAATGGTAACTAATAAGGCGCCAAAACCTGATCCGGCACCGCTTCGAAAAATACCTAGGTACGCCACTGTAGATAATGTGATGGGTCCCATAAACATAACATATTTTATCTGCCACAAAAGTCATAAGCGACATTAAAATAAGATCCTTGTGCTTTAGATTTGAAATATCTCCCTTCTATCTCTACATCTGTTTCGTCAATTTGGGTTATTAAAGCGTTACGCAATTGCGATAAATTTAGAGCCATTTCATTAGGAATATTCTCGGGAATATCTTTAGTAATTAGTTTCGGTGGATCACGACCATTCCCTTTGGAAACTTTACAATGCGCGACGTAGTTTGTATTCATTAAATTTGTAGCTAGTAGAGAAAATCTTGGAGAACGTGTTTAATTTTTATTCACAAGCACCTATCCTCTATAGCTAACGGTATACCTAAGACCTAAGACCCGGGGACGGTTGTTTTTCTTACCTACCCAAAAACTACGCAGAGTCGGTTTTTAACGACTGAACAGTCAACATTTCTGTATCTTCAATGTAACGTTAATTTTTTGTTATCAATTAAATGTCATGCACCTTTAATTTCCTTTAGTTTTGTTATTTGGTTCACGAGCCGCAAAGTTCTACAATATCACGAATCATCATAGTGGGATTGTGGACGTCGACTTTACTAAGTTGCCACTACAAAGCAAATTTCTTATCGCAACGACCGGTTTTAAATGAGATAACTAAACAACAAAACATTTTAAACAATAAAAAATAAAATCAACATACTACGCGTTTATTTAAACAAAATTAAGCATCAATAAATCGGATACAAAACACATTGACCGCTAATAGTCCAGCCTATATAATATTTTTGTATGAAAAAAATTAATTACCGGGCGAAACCGGTTTTTTCAGGCAGGTGGAATGAATAGAATTTGGGAAAAAATAATTAAAACAGCTGAATTTTTCCGCGGGTGAAATCACGGGGGTTGAAAGGGGTGTAAAGTGGTATTTTGCAAATTGTGGTAAAACTATTGATTTTAGACGAAAATGTTAAATGTAAAAGTTATAGAAATGAGCAACTTTTGTATCTGCACTATTTTCACATAACCTCCAATTTTCCTACAAAAACCGGAAAAACTTTTTTTTTTTCGTTTTTTATTCTTATTTTTGCGAAAAAATGTCGTAGGGGTTTGAAATTTGGAGGTAACATAGCCTGTTTTATGATAAAACAGAAGATAATTGTTTGGGCCCATAAAGTTGAACCGTTTCCAAGATCTCACGATTTCTGAAAAAAATCACCTCTTTTCAAGGGGATGAAAAATCTTTTTTTTTTCATCGTACAGAGGTGCGCGGGGTAGCAAAATGTTCGGGGAGACTTATTTTAATAAACAAAAATAAAAAAATATTATTCCTATAGCAAAAATTCGCGAAAATCGCCAAAAACCGGAAAAACAGTTTTAAGATATACACGGTTTTTGACATGATAAATCAACATGTTGGATGTTAATAAAGATTTTTTCGAAATCTGTCTTCTTCCTTCTCTTTAATGTTTGCCTAAATATTCTCTTTTGTTATCTTATGCTCAACTGTTTTAGTTAAAACATCTTTATTATTTCTTTTTTCTGCATTTTTACCGCAATAAAAGCAATTCGAAATAAAATCCAATTATGTATCTTGCTTCCTGATTCTTGAACAATTTATTTTTGTTCACTGACTCTTCTTCCTGCTTGTTTTATAGCTGATGCAATTGCGTTGGGCCTGTTGATAAACTTGCAAAATCTGCAATATGAACGTTGGTTTTACCGGCCAAAAGCAAATGATTTGAGATGTCAAACCTGCAGGAATAAACTTTATGAGGATTTTATTCATAATTCCTGTAAATTAACGATCAACAGGCCCAGCTTAATCCCATCAGCTGTAAAACAGGCAGGAAGAAAAGTTAGTGAACAAAAACATATTGTTCAGAAAGCAAAAGAATTCGATTTTACTTCAAATTACTTTTATTGCGGTCCAAATGCAGAAAAAAGAAACAATAAAGATGTTTTAATTAAGGCAGTTGGGCACTGGGAAACAAAAGAAAATATTTTAACAACATTAAAGAGGAGAGAGAAGACAGATTTCCAAAACTTTTTATTAGCGCGGATCCAACACGTTAATTTATTTGCAAAAAAGCCTATTTACCTACTGTCAAAAACGGTGTATCTTAAAACTGTTCCCCCCGTTTTTGCCGCTTTTCTTGAAATTTTTCTATTAGAATAATATTTTTTATTTTTGATTATTAAAATGTAAGTCGTTACGAAAATTTTGCTACCCCGCGCACCTCTGTACGATGAAAAAGAGGTGATTTTTTACAGAAATCGTGAGATCTTGGAAACGGTTCAACTTTATAGGCCCAAACAATTATCTTCTGTTTTATCATAAAACAGGTTATGTTACCTCCAATTTTCAAACCCCTACGACATTTTTTCGCAAAAATAAGAATAAAAAACGAAAAAACAGTTTTTCCGGTTTTTCTAGGAAAATTTGAGGTTATGTGAAAATAGTATAGACACAAAAGTTGCTCATTTTTTTAATCTCTAACTTTTACATTTAACATTTTCGTCTAAAATCAATAGTTTTGCCACAATTTGCAAAACACCACTTTCCACCCCTTTCAACCCCCGTGATTTCACCCGCGGAAAAATTCAGCTGTTTTAATTATTTTTTCCCAATTTCTATTCATTTCACCTGCCTGAAAAATTCGGTTTCGCCCGGTAACTAATTTTTTTGAAAATAAATCATTTTAGAGCTATTTAGCCTGGACTATAAATCGAAACTGTGTTCATTCTAAATTAGCAACCACATTTAACGTTACACATAATTGAAATTTGGCACATACAGGGTGCCTCAACAGTACTGTAGGTGCTGAAAGCAAATAAATCATCCGCATGACTTAGTTTACACAATAAAATTTCCATACGACGCACTCCCTTATTAATATGCAAATCTCTTACGTTAATTTAATTTGTAATGTAGAATTTTGCTTTAAAGCAATTTGCGATCGAGTTAGAGGGTGAGATCTTCCTTCTCCCTATTCATTTAATTAACTTGATTGTTTTTCTGAATAAAGAGTTTACTTTAAGCCACATAAAACTTCCTAATGAAGTGAAAACGTCTCATTTCCACTTGGGCTGCAAATTCCGGCATATGTTTGAAAGAAGTTTTCTGTAGACCTTTTTCGCACGACTTTCCCGATCTCAAAACGCTTCACTTTTTGTCTTTAGACACTTAACATACTTAAATTTGACGTCCATCACTGCCGAAATCACTTAAAAACCTTCGTCCATGTATTGTAGAGGTGAGGGGATGTACATTTCTAACTATTTTCATTATATGCTTTATTTCAAATCAATGGAAATTAAAACTGAAGTTAAAAGATACGAGAGAATTGAATAATCACCCCATGTACCGATGAAATTTTTAATGGGGTGGCCATAAGACTTGTAAGTGAAGTTAAGTTTGGTTTTTCTTATAAACAAATTAGTCGTGTTCGAGTATTTTTAAGGGTTATTTCGAATCGAGTTCACTGTTCATTACTGAAAAAACATGTCGCCCAAGAATACTTACTTAATTGCTTGTTTCACAATTAAAATGTGACGCAATGCGCCACGAGTTTTTTTGTAACTTCCACGTTCAATGCTACGGGTTTGTATTGTAATTTATTTAAATTTGTGGTGTATCTAAGTGCGTGTCTATTTTTTTGAATGAATTCTTACGTTCGATTAATACAGAAACGTTATAGGTAGTGCCGTCTTTATACAACGTAACTATCTTATATATTTCTGCTTTCTTTTATTGTGTTAGATATCAAGTTTCTGCATTGACCTATTTTTAGAAAATCGACGAATATGTTTTGATTGAATCCATTGCTTTCAAAATGAAAAGCCCGCTTTTCTCTTGGGATTTCATTGGAAAAGTGGTTTCGTGAATTTTTCTCTGACATCAAAAAAAGTTGGGTGATAACATACTAGAATAATAAAATGAAATTTTCGTTTCAGAATGACGGCCTCTCTGATACCAACAATGTTGAAGTTCGCTTGGATGATGAGTGCGCGAAGGTGTTTGGAATGGACAATGACGGACTCCAACGTTTCGACGTTGAAAGCCTGCACGATGATCTATCCAACTCTAACGAGCCAAAGAATTACGGAGAGAAGGAGTTTAACTGTAAGCACGCCTACTTGCAATCTTGAGATTATCGATTAAGCTGTGGTCTGCGCGCAATAATTAATCTTCTCTTTGAAGTGTCCTGTTTCAAACTCTAACTCAGTTACACCTATTCTATTTCAGTACATCGAACGGAAAGCTACCCCCATCCTCATGCCTCCCTAAAGCCATCGAGATCATCATTGAAACGTCAAACTACGACGTCGTCACATATCAACACGAATTTAACACCCGTAGACGCCCCCATGACAATTCCAAAATCTCCGAGTTCGACAACGAAAATTCTCTCCCCCTCATCCGACACACCTCCCAGTATTGGCTCGCCCATTTTCCACATTACCGACTCCGATCAAACGGTGCACTACGCGCCGTTTAATTTTAACGACGACGATGATCTCACCGCAATTAGCTCGGAATCTGAATGCATTCTTTCCGATCCAGGTGGGTATAGGAGCCCTCCCGAGTACACGCCGGACAGGAAGGTTCAATTTGTTAACGGCGAGAAGACCGCCGAAGAGATGTCGCCCGTTAAGGAACGTAGGCGTAGAGGGAGGTGAGTAAATCAATCGTTTGTTCACAAGTTGCTAGTAATGTGACGCGCAATGTTCAACAACTTCTAAGCTTGAAGGTGCTGCAAACTTAATCTTGAGCTTGCTCTTAATTTCGAAGCACCTCAAATATTAAACAGACAAGTACATTAAGCAGTGTATCTGGTTCCAACTCAAAAGTCATCGCCTTTTGGCTTTACCTATTTTAAATAGGAGTGGGGTTGAAAATTATTGAAAATGTAGACTCATCAAAAGTACTAAAAGTGTCATTGTCTTCAATCTCAAAGTATTGTGGACTAATTAATTCATCACGGGAGAGTAGTTCTTGTGAATGTGGGAAGATTGTGGGCAGTGAGAAACAGAAATACTATTATCTTTTTGCGAGTGGGTGCCTATACAGGGTGGGCCATTAGTGCGTGGGTGGAACATTATGGGTTTATTAACGCGAGTGGAAGGACTCTTATGAGTGTAATCTAAAAATATTTCCAACTAAATTGTAATTGTTACAGGGTGATTTATATCAAGTTGCATTTTTTTAAATAGAGAGTTTAGGTTACCTACAGCCTTAGGAGAACTGAACACTTTTTTTTATAAACAATCAACGCAATAAACATCAAAAACACACAATCGTTTATTATAAACATCATAAAAACCATGACTCAAAATTGTCAAACAATTTGAGTTTAAAAAATTATTAAATTCGTCCAAAAATTACTGAACTTACAGAAAAGATTACCAGTAAATTATTAAATTTGGACAAAATTACAAGAAATTACAGAGAAATTATGCATGATTGTATACTAAATTACCGGCACGGGTGAGGGGGGGGGGCTGTACAGGGTACACGACACTTAACTTTTATACACTACAGGTATTCGCGTTTAAGTTCTAGCACTGCTCGAAAATGCTGGCCCAAACGTAGACTGTGATATTTGGTTCCCGACCATTCAGACAGTAAGTGCATTTTACCATTTCCTCAACGAAATTTGTGTACAAATTCGATTTGGTATCTTTAAATCTCTTTAAATTATGATCCTGCGACGAGTGCACCAAATTTGAGCTAAGCAACAAATATGGCTTCCTATGCAAAAATTTAGTAGAGACCAACATTGCGCAACATTTGAACGAAAGTGTGAGGGCGTTCGCTCTTTACTTAAGCGATTTGTTGCGAATAAGAATTCGGCTTTTGTTCAAAATTTGGGGCTGAGAGTTTCTCAATCGAGGAATAGATTTTAAACCACTTTCTATGACGACTTGCTCTGTAGAATAATTACCAAAGCTAAATGTGTCACTTCTTGAAAATACGGTTTTCGAATAGATTAATAGTACTGTCATATATTTGAAAAAAACGAATCATGCTATTTTAAAAGCGATCAGAAAATATAATCATGCCATTTAAAAAAAAATTAAGTAAACTATTAGTAGTCCTCGAAAATAATAATTTAAAACATTTTAATTATGGCCGTTTTGTAGAATTTTTGCATTAAAATATTTGTTGTTGCATTAAATCCGGACAGAAACTGTAGGCGCTATATTGCAAAAAGAGAAAAGCCCCTAGAGAAATTCTCCAAAATATCGAATTTTCCCACTTCGTTTTCGAAGCTCTTTTGACATCACCAATGGATATAATTCTTGCAGACCCTCTTCCGACACTCCGCTTTTGAGATCTTTCGAAGCTGCAAACTTGGATATACGCTAATGGTAGTAGTCCTAACAAATTTACAAAAATCAGACCTATAGCCGTTAGTTTGCGATTTTAGCGTTTCTATAGTGTTATATTTTAAGTAAGGAAACGATAATTTAAAAAAAAACTGTAGAACTATAATTGGGGGTGCAAGTAGAAATCATTTTTCATTTAGAACATGTTTTGTTCTCTGGATCTCCGCAAATCTAACTCATTGTTTCTAATAAACTCTGCCCTAGGCCATTATTTATACGCTAATAAATAACCGATAATGGCCCCTGCATTATTAATCGGAATGGTTGATTTAATAGAAACGCGCTCATTTTTGCGCTTAACGACTTGCCACCCGCAAGAGTGCAATGAATATATCATATTACTTACTTAAACGTAGGTATCTATCCCTTATTATTTCAGTGTTTTAAGATTTTTCATTTGCGAATTTTTTGTGTTCAAATATGGCTTCCATTTTGATTAAAATATTGTACATATTATTCAAATTTACATTATAATTAGAACTGTTTTGTTGTGAGAGAATACAAGTAAAATATTTAGGAGTTGCCTCAGTTTTTGTGAAAATATTTTTTTACGTAGTTCTTATGCAAAGGTGACTAGGGAATGAAGGTAACAATTTAGAGGTCGTCGTGAAAAAATTCACGACGTTGTTCGGCCCTTAATCTATACATATCATCCTTTAAAACACGCCAATAAAACTGATATATGCACCCTCAATTTTTGTGATAATATTTTTTTACGTAATCGCCTCTCGTTTTCAAAGTTATAAGAAGGGAATCCAAGTAAAATTTAAAGATTGTCAATTCACGAAGTTGATGGACACTTAATTTACACATATCATCCTTTAAATAATGCGAATAAAATTGATATATGCACCCTCAGTTTTTGTGAAAATAATTTTTAACGTAGTCCTTATTCTTATATAGGGCAAATGTAGTTTAGGGGTTGTCTGGGGTTCTTGCTTGACACTTAATCTATACTCATATCATCCGTTATCGCCAATAACATTTATAAATGCGTCCTCGTTTTTTGTGAAAATAATGTTTGTGCAGTCGCCTCTCTTATACTAAGGTAATGAGGGAAATCACGTAAAATTGAGGGTTGTCAGGCAATAATGCTTCGAGAAGTGGATTGTCACTTGATCTACACATTTAGTTTTCTGATGGGTATTTCGTTAGATAGTGTAAGTTACAAATGCTATGCACTCGTCTTTTGTTCCTGTTGATGGAAAAATCAAATAACCAGCCCTTAATCATTTAGAATGTTAATGTGTTGCTATATGAGGGTGATAGTTATCAAATATGCCATGTTGATTTTTGCCATGTCTTGAGTTTGTCAACTCAGGTAAGAAAATTAATAAATATATCTACGACTTGTAAAACTTGTAACGCATTTAACTAAGAATTGGGGCATTCTTTCATGTAATGAGATGAGATTTTATTATTATGCTTCCTTTTATTGCCTTGTTTAAGATGAACAGCTTATAAAACTCACCAGCCGTCACGTTCATTTTTAAGGGGGAATTAAATTTTACAAAAGATGGGTTGAAATATACCGTCATTTGGAAATGTTAATTCAATATTACCCCTAAATTTCGAAACTTCGATATTTTCATTTTTCAATAGTCCTTTGATTGATTTCATCAATTCCATTGCGTTTGGTATCGTGGGAGCGGAAATACTTTTTATTGGGGGTGTTAGGATTCGACGCCTTTTCGTCGCACAATGCTGCATTTATACAATCCGTTATGGAATTGCTTCTATTACGTAGTTTAAGTAAATTTATTCGATGAAGTAAAATTAACCAACCCTTATACTTATTAGAGAAAGCATGAAATTTCAGTTCACACATTACGTCTTATGATCCGGCAATCAACAAATGTCTTTATTGGCGTGAAAATCGCAAGAATTTTGATTTTAATTACTGGAATACTGTGCGATTGGGGACACCGCGTTGTGTGTCTAAAGCTAAACCATTCGAGAATACAATCCAGACGACTTACCCATTCGTTATTACACAATGAAAATTTTACTCTGCCTTTATGGAGAATTCCAGATCACTGTGGAATATTCTAGAATCTATAGATCATTACGAAACATATAAAACGTGGTACCGCAGAATATCTGAAATCGAATATTCTACACAATTGCTTAATTTTGGTATAGCGCGAGTTATTGTAAATGAATACTGGATGTTTGTTATTTATGTTTATGAGGGTGATGATGGTCGGTGCCATGTAGGTAAATAGCTTTTTCCCCTCTGATTATTGCCTATTTGTGGGAATCATTCTTCCTTTTTAGCGGTTAGGGAAAACACAAAAATGTAATGGAAAAACTATGTACAATATAAAAATTCGCTTAGGTATACAAATCTTTTAAGCATCGCGTTGGGATCTGACGATAGTGGAGACAAGTGGACGGGATTTAAGTATGGATTCAATTTGAGAAAGTATAAGTTATCACCTAAAGTACGTTTTAAATAATCTTTAACTGTCTTGATAGCTGGCTCCCATAGGCCTCCTCAGCAGAAATAAAATGCGATGCAACACCTTATGGTTAAACTACAACTGTCAACGACAGTATCCTGCTTGTCCGCGAAAAACTATGCCAACGAAGTTTGAACTATGAACCATGAATAGACATGAGAAGGTTTGCCTCTGCGAGCAACGAAGCGTCGAAAAGTCATAATGGTGGATTTAGTGGTCAAGAAAGATTATATCCAAAAAGTGGAGGTGGTGATGATTTCATTAACTCAAATATTAACTTTAACAATGTCACGGTCAATTTTAGAAAATTTTTTTCACTCTTAAGGATTATTAAAACAGAATTTAACCTTCAGTATACACTTTTTTCCTCCTAATGAACCCATCCATCCCTAGATTATATGCTCTTCCAATGATCCACAAACCCAACAACCCTATACGACTCATCGTCTTTTTCTGCAACACACCAGTACATGAACTCTCTCTGATTATACTCGAGCTTTCCCGTTTTTCCCCTAACTCAATAACCTACTCCATTCAATTTGTCCACGAACCTTTAAAAATCAATACTTCAGAATCCCAACCCCTATTTCCTTTGATATAGTTAATTTGTTTCCTACGGAGAATGCAGAATAGTCCAAATTTACTTTCAGATTCTACTGCTTCAGACGAAACTTCCGAATTTTGAATCAATTGAGATCAATGCTTAAACCAAAATTTCTTTTTCATATACAAAAGTCGAGTCTCCTCTCCCCATTATTCGCTAATTATTTCTATCGAATCTAGAAACCACTAAACTCCCTACCATCGAACAACACTTCAAATTTTATAAACGCTATGTAGACTATATTATTATATTCGTGATATTCGACGATAACGACTCCGATTTAAAAATCCTAAATTTTAAAGTTTACCCTCGAAATAGAGTCCCTTAGAACCCTAAGCTTTTTGGAACTCCAAATTATTTATCAGGTAGCTTCTCAAACCAATTACCCTTAAAATTAATTTAAACTTCTTCATAAATCTAAGATCCACATACACATCTTTAACTCCCTTGCGTGAAAATACTATGGTCACTTATCATGCATTACCTACCTTATATCGGGGAATTTTGTCACTGTTTTCAAAACATCTTCCATAAATACAACATCAACATATGTGATTTTTAAAGCGAACAGCAATCTAAAATCAGTCCTTTGACACACCAAAGACCAAATCCCCCTCACAGACAAATCCAGCATCTACAAACTTAACTGCCCGACAAATCTTCATATACATTGCCCAGACAGGGAGAACATTCTCCACAAGGCTCCATGAACATTTCCAATGTGTTAATAGTATATTATACCTATACCAAAGGACTAAAGTGTGTGTTTTAATCGCGAAGGCGCAGACTACGTTTCGGGCAAGAAGCACCCGGGGGATTAGGACGCACTTTAGTCCTGTGGTATATATGTATACGCTATTCTTTGTACTCCGGTAATCAGCCACAGCAATTTCAATGTTTAAGTGCAAATTGGAAAGAAAATTTTTGTTGATTGTAGGAACAATATACCTTGTAATAAATAAGCTGGGCAGTATATGATTTTGTAAATACTTTTTAGTATTCAAATCCTTTAAAGTATTCAAATACTTTGTAATTAAATACTTTTATGGAAGCAGTATTTGTATTTGTAACTCAAAGCTGTATTTGGATACTTCGTAAAGTATTCGAATACTTCGCATAGTATTTGAATACTTAACCTTCCTTTTTTACCAAAAATCGACTACACTAACTTTTGAACTAGTAGCCCAATCTTGGAACTGTTTGAAATTATGGATTTTACAGGCCACATTCTATAAGAAATTTTTTTTCCGGGTCGATCTGAGACAATTTTTTTTTCGGGCCTCAAAAGAAGGCAGTGTATAAGCTTCCTTTTTTACCAAAAATCGACTACACCAAAATTTCTCGGGAAAACACTTTTTCTTATTAATTTTGGTGCGTAGAATCCAAAACAATTCGCACTTTTTCGATCAGACTTCTCAATCAAAAGTTATAGACTAGAAACCAATTTCGAAAGAAAATTCAAAGGGCTGTAACTTTTGGACTAGTAGCCCAATCTTGGAGCTGTTTGAAATTATGGATTCTACAGGCCACATTCTATAAGAAAATTTTTTTCCGGGTCGATCTGAGACAATTTTTTTTTCGGGGCTCAAAGAAAGGCAGTGTATAACCTTCCTTTTTTACCAAAAATCGACTGCACCAAAATTTCTCGGGAAAACACTTTTTCTTATTAATTTTGGTGCGTAGAATCCAAACCAATTCGTACTTTTTCGATTAGACTTCTCAATCAAAAGTTATAGACTAGAAACCAATTTCGAAAGAAAATTCAAAGGGCTGTAACTTTGGAACTAGTAGCCCAATCTTGGAACTGTTTGAAATTATGGATTCTACAGGCCACATTCTATAAGAAAAATTTTTTTCCGGTCGATCTCAGACAAATTTTTTTCCGGCCTCAAAAAAAGGCAGTAGGTACTTTTAAGTTATTCAAATATTTGAGAACAATTTAGAAATGTTTAGGGAAAGTTTCCATTGTCACAAAATCAAATATAAAAATCCGATACAACTGAATACCGAACGATCCTGGGGTGAAACTTTTTGACTCGATAGTCAACGTAACTTAAAACAAATAGGGACCTTTCTTATATCCTTATGACCAGGCTTATGACCATGTGTACCAATTTTCAAAGCGATCGCACGTTTTTAAACAAACTATCATGCTCACGGACAAACGCCGGATGGTCAATAAAGGATCTGTTCCAAAATCGCTAGGATTAATTTCAGAAAGGCGAACGTATCATGTGCACGAGCGACGCTTTGAAAACTGGTACACGTATTCTTAAGGATGTAACTGGTATAAGAAAGGTCCTGGTATAATAATAATAATAATAATAATACTACGCTTTTACTCCCCTTAAATTTGTATATAACAATAGATATGTATATAAGAAAAGCTAACCCCATACAAAGTATAACTTGATTTTTTAAGTAGTATACTATTTTAAATTTTTAATGTATATATTGGAGTGACAAGTATTCGAATACTTTTTAAAGTAAGGTAATGAAATACTTTACAAAGTATTCGAATACTTTTGAAAGTATTCGAATACATTCTAAAGTATTTGAATACTTATTTTTTAAAGTATTTGAATTCTTTTCAATGTAACTGTATCTAGTATTCGCTTGTGCTGGACGTAAAAGTATTTAGTACCTTTGATTTGTTAGTGTAAAGTATTTACTATTTAGTATTCACATACTTTTTGAAAGTATTCTGCCCAGCTCTGGTTTAAACCTACAGCGTAGAAATGATCGTTTAAAATTCCAAAGAATAAGCTATAGGTAAGGAAACCTACACCCTCCCAAATTCGAATGGAAAAGGGTATAAATGTAAAATATGGTACAAAAATAAAAATGTACATATAAAGGTAATCATTAATCATTAAATTGTGTTTGACAATTCAGTGTGTAGTGTCACATTTTGTCCCGCGTCGCGTTTTTCTCCCTCCGGGTGAAAAAGTGACATTTTGGACGACACAATACGTTGATTTAATCCACGTAGTACAAAAAATCAATTCCTCTTCCACCAAATCCTCCTTCGCTTCGCATTTATTGTAATAGTTCTGTTTTTATAATAATTTCAACACACCCTATAACATAAATTCCCTTTTAAAATTTGCCGATATGTCAGTTTCCTCTTTAACTATTTCCAGACATGTCTTCTGCATGATCATGAACTTTAAATTCTTATTGTAATCTTACAAATATGTAGTCATCTCAACACTTTTATAAGTTTTATACATTTTCCCCCTTTTCCGACATGAACATGAAAGTAGCTTTAGACCATTTATTTTTAACTCTGTTTATTTATAGGTTAAGTTTTCAACTTAAACCCCAAATGTTAAAAAACTTCAACTTCCGGATAGTTGTCTCAACAAGACTTGTACACTAGGATAACCTCCCCGGTTTAATCGGCCTTAAATGCACCCGGCTCTGGCCGTTAAAAATAAAAAACAATGCGTTTCACCCTTTATCCTTTATCTTTACTCGTCTTAAGCGTTGTAATTTAACTTTCCATCTTGCCTAATAAATTTATAGTAACTTAGCGCTTTAAGTGTTCAATTTACTATAAGTCAACTCTTTTTAGTCGCCTGATGATGGCCTGTAGCCATTAACTTATCATGAATAAAATTATATGGGAAAGGTTTCGAGTTTCATTGCTCCAATTTTATAACTTACGTAAATCAAATTAATTATGAAAAATATGTTTACTTCTGTCATTAAACAAATTAATTAAAAGGATGTGGAGAACCTTTGAAAATGAAACTAAACTGATAAGTCCCTTAAGGGTTTTGGCACGTGATTAATTGAACTAAAATGTTTTCAAGATGGTGCCACTTCCGCAAATACCGGAAGTAGCCATCAACTTTGTTACTTTAAATAGGAACCCCCTATTTTATCTACATTTTTGGACTCTATACGTCGAATTTTGAGTACAACGATACTTCCTCCAAGAGCTTCGTCGATATTCAAGTTTTTATGTCAAAAATTGAATTTGCATCAGTGGTAATTTTAAAAAGTTATTATTCGAAAACGGTAAGAGATATTGCAAAACAGTTGCCACTGCTTTATTAAGGAAAGATCGAATTTTCTTAGGGTATGCGTAACCGTCTAAATTTCTATCTCCATTTTTTTCAAATGGTACCCACCATTTTTTTCTTCAGTGTTGTTTTCCTTTTTCCGAGACCTTTAATTTGATACAAAATGTCAAAGGCTGCTTCAAACGGTTTCCCAGATATTCCATGTTTTAATTGCTTCTTGTAGCAAATTGATAAAAAAATTAAGTCTTAAGTTGACAGAGAATATATTTATGCAGCGGCCAGCCAAATGGCTTTAGCGATGTATGTTTGATTGAACGCTATTAAATTCCGGCAATAACGAAGTACTTTGAATTTGAAGGATTTTTGCTTGAGGCACAATGTGGAGCTCATTAGTGTTAAATTTTGTGAGAAATGTTTCAAATCTAGTTAAGCTTTTAATTGGGCACGTTCTCTAATGAGAGAATCCTTACTGGATTACGAAACGAAATGGGCGCTATACAAAACGAAAACCAAACAAAGGAACGTACAAAACGAAATGGTGAAAATTACGAATGGAAATGCACGCCACTTGAGGCTTTGTGCTATCGCGACGAACAAATTAAAAAATTACAAAAGTCCTCGTATGTGCATCGATGAGACTTCAGCGCATTTTTGGCGTGACGGATCAGTATTGCATTAGCAATCAGTATTTTATCAGAAAATTTTAATTATAAAATAAGGTTTATGCAAACATATATTTCTTTATTAATTTTCACGAACTCTAATAATAATTGGACGATGGTATGAACAGTACGACTCGTAAACCGAACAATCAACAGTGTAGTTGACCATTTTGCCAAAAACTCCGTCAATTATTGTTCCGCCATTCGTTGTCACTGTTCGGGGAGAGATGATCACTATATTGAATTTCTCTTGAAGAAATTTCTCTACCCGATTTCCGACAGTTAATGGGAAATTAAAGTCTCCCATAATCAAGACGTCTTCAGTTGCCTCAATGAAATCCCCGATCTCCGATAACGCTGCAATCAACAAGTTGTTGCCTTTACTAGGAGCATCAGTGGTTCAAATTTCAAAGAAATATCTCCATAAATAAGAAAGTTGGCATTGCGCAGTCACTGCGCATGCCTACACATAATTTTTACTATTTGCGAAATGTTTGCCTTTACTAGAAGCATCTGTGGTTCAATTTCAAAGAAATATCTCCATAAATAGGAAAGTTGGCATTGCGCAGGGACTGCGCATGCGCACACATAATTTTTAGTATGTGCGCAATGTTTGCCTTTACTAGAAGCATGTGTGGTTAAAATTTCAAAGAAAAATCTCAGTAAATAGGAAAGTTCGCATTGCGCAGTCACTGCGCATGTCTACATAATTTTTACTATGTGTGAAATGTTTGCCTTTACTAGAAGCATATGTGGTTAAAATTTCAAAGAAATATCTCCATAAATAAGAAAGTTGGCAATGCGCAGTCTGCGCAAAATAGAGAGTGCAATAAAACTGTCTGAAATGGGCAAATATAGACCATAGCAGCTATCAATTAGCGAAAACCCGAAGTCTCTAGGTGTCCCAGGGGCCGAGATCTCGATGGAACGGACGGACGGACGGGCGGACGGACAGACGGAAACACGAGCACATAAGCGTTACCTCAACTTCGTTGTGTTACGCTAAAAACCGCTCAGACCTGGATACGATATTTTAACCAAAATTATACCACAAACTGTAAAACTCATCACCGTGTTATGATTTTGATTAGTTTTCACCTTGAAGTAGTTATCCTAGATAAGTCATATTAGTGACCGTAGTTAGGCAATGCCAAAAGTATATTTTATAAAAAAGCCATTCCTCTACGTCAATCGGATCGGCCTAAAATCGATATACGCACGGACAAGTTTTCAAGCGGCGTTAGTTATTTCGCAAATTCTAATTAAACGCAACCACTACGGGCTTAATGAATATCCATTGCGCCAATAACTCGACAAGACGGAGATAATGCAAAAAACCGGACCTCTCTACGATGTCTAGATCAAAAGTTTTTCAATCCGCCCAGCCACCCAGCCAGCCAGCCAGCCAGCCAGCCGGACAAAGTGAAATGATAAGCTCCTTTTTGTTACCAAAAATGCGCTAAAAATTTAGCTTAGGTTACCTATTGATAACGTAATTGAAAGATTTTTTTACTTCGGAACAAATGGACGACAATAATACCTATCACAACGTAAATTATAGGTACAGTTGTGTAAACAAATCGACGACAAAAAGGCAGGTAGCAAGCAAAAGCTAATTTTTAATTTAAATTAGCATAAAGGTTACAAAGTGAAATGAATTTACGTTTAAGGGATGTGGATGAACGGTTACTTACTTAGAAGGCTCGTTGTTTACTTATACATTGATCGATGATTGATTATTAGATCGACGCCACAGATTTTAATTTTTCTTGCTTCCATCCACATCTGATAAACTTTCATCCGGCTCGAAGGACTATTTTTAATAATAATCGATGCCATGTAGGTAAATAGCTGATTCCAATTTCACCCTCGAATTATTGCGTATTTGCGGCAATAATTCTTCCTTTTTCGGTTAAGGAAAGCACCGATTTTTGCGATAAAAGCGTAATTGGAAAACTATGTACAATATAAAAATACAAATCGCGAACGTAAAGCCGCATTGCTTCTTAATAGTGTATTTACACATGCACAACATAAAATGCGTTTGCCGAGATGATCGGATTTCTTGAACGATCTTCAAATAGGTAATTGAATAATTTTTGTACGTTAACAAGGTCAAGTTCATTGATTTCTATTATCAGTGGTTACAACTGAGGTTTAATTTAGTACTCGTTGCATTTGCAGTCCACCTAAAGATGACTTGAACTGCTGCGAATTCTTTTAATCGGTTTTATTTTGTGTTCAGGGGGTTTTAAATTGTTATCTGGATCCCATGTGTTTGTGGACATGGCCATTGGTCCAGTGTATTTTGTAAGTCACAAATGGAAAATCACCTCTTCACTTTTTAATTCAATCGTTGGACATTGCGTTATGTTACGATTTTGATTAACATTTCAATTTACTAATACTGCGTGTGTGTCAACAAAATGATGTGTTCCGTTTCGTTACAGTCGACACTCAAAATCTCGAAAATACTCGCTTCAAGACAGCTCCACAAAATCAAATGCGCACCCGAAAAATCGCAGAGTTTCCACCCAACCTGAGGACTTACGGCTCAAGGGAGCCGACCGTGACCAATTGGACAGTCATCGTTCCGACGACCCGAAAGCCTTACGCCGACACAGGACGTCGAGACCGTCGATTGTTCACATCGGAAGAAAGGATGGAATGGATAACTTCCAAGCAGCCCTTATGAAGAAAATGTATGACCATAGCCCACACGCGGTTTGTTATAAGTTTAAAATTGTTAAACGCCGTTACCACGGATCTTTTGTAGATTTTCGTGCAATTAGACGAGTTGTTTGGCGGTAATGAGGATCGCGAGTGGAAGGAGACGGCGCGATGGATTAAATACGAAGAGGACGTGGAGGAGGGTGTGGATAGATGGGGCAAGCCGCACGTCGCTTCCTTGAGTTTTCATTCGCTTTTGAACTTGCGAAAGTGTTTAGAAGAAGGTTTGGTAAATTTGGACATGGAAGAGAAGGAGTTGCCCGGAATCGCGTATCGAGTTTGCGAAGACCTATACAAAGAAGACTTGATACGCGAGGAAGACAAAGCACCACTGATGAGAATTTTATTACTTAGACATCGACATGTTAACGAACACCATGACAGGGGTTTCCGGTTTAGCAGAAAGCAGAGCTATACTTCTTTGCAGGTGAGTCCACTAAGGGGGCGTTGAAGGGTTCAAGAGTATATACTCTTTGACTCTTCTGCCTTAATCTTACTCGAATCTCTGGAATAATTACATCATTGGTGATTGCACTTACAGTCCCAGTGGCTGGAAGAGAATGGCATTTCAAACAGACCTTCTCGTTGTTCCGTATGTTTAACACAAGGTCCTCTGTGCCCTCAGCATTTATTACCTCGTCACTCAATTTCTTCCTACATACAAGTAACTTTTTTGTAATTAAATTGCATCGATTTTTTGTGACATTTGTACGCTTTCTTTTTTTGTTTGCAAACGTAACATCAGTAGTAGTTCATTTTTTAAAGCACTAACACTCTAGCAGCTTGCATGACCACCACATAGCATTTGAAACATTTCCTAACAAATCTGGATTTACTGCGGTTCATAGTGTAGGTAGTGTTGTGAGGCGTCAGTATTTCCAACCGAATTTTACAATATTTTTGGAAATATTCGGGAATACTGTCATTGTTATTAAGAACGAAAATTTGCACACCGAAAATTGAAGCGAATATATCCCATAACTTCTCGAGGATTTTAGTAGAACATTCTTCCAACCCAAACTTCCGATTTCACGAGGTTACGTGAGTAGTTCTCAGGTATCAACATTTTCAGATACATAACATGGAATTTTCGGCATTTTCGTGGGAACTTCGAGAAATTCTTTCGGAGTACACTTTCCCAGAAACCTATGTTCTAAATGTGAAGTCTCTTTTTGACCGAAAAACGTAAATTCCCGTTTTTCCCGTTCCCGTGGGTATTTCGTAAAAGTGTTTTACTAACTCGGAAACCTTTGCGGGTATAGGTCCAACCATTCCACAATGACAGACAGACAGACATTAATTTTTATTTATATAGTGGTATGACCTTTACCTTCGGGCACATAAAAAAATAATAAAGAAAACAATTCCGCACGGACTCATCTAGCTATCTCACAATTACCACATTCAGACTAAAATAAAATACCGCAATTGAATTCTGTAAATTCCAACGGAAACGCTGTAACTTTTGAAACCGGGTACAACAAACTTAAAAGAAAAATCATAATACTTGAATGGAATTGAACCTGAATCTTAAATTGGACTTCTATTTGACACATAATTCAATGACAACAACCTGAGATTACAAAAATGTATTATCAAACAAAAGTAACAGAATTACAAAACCACCCTGTAATACAAATTCTAAGGTGACGTAAAGTTTTTTTGTACAGAACGGACAGAACGAAACGAATAAATGAATTCAAGAAATCTCAAGAAATAAAAAATGAGTACTCACAGTCTGACCAAAGAAATATCCAAAATGATGACTACATTGACAATTCCATATAATGTCATTACAATGTGCACATTTTAAATTCTTTGAAGTTTTGAAAGTTAAGAGATGCCGTTTCAAGATATGGTGATAAAGTGTTTCAAATTCACACTGTGCACATTTTAAATATTTGAAAGTATTACATAATTATGCCTTTTGTACTGGTGACTAATTAAGAGCCTGCAGGGGGAGCCAAAACTTAATAGAATATGAATAATGGAGATACGTGATGTTTCGTCTGGTATAGTAGTTCGTTGTATAATTACCATGTGCACATTTTAAATCTTATGAAGACTTGTGTCTTGAGAGATGTCGTTTCAAAATTTTTAGAAGCGTTACAATGAAATTTTGGAAGTGGTGTATTGCCAAAATGGTAAAGTTTTGTTCATATCAAAATTAAGCTTTTTAGGCCATTTTCTGATACTGTAGCCAATATTCTAGATGTCCTTATAGACACCTGTAAGAAACTAAAAGCGGATGTGATGCATTCTTTCCGGGAAATATGACGTGTTTCTTCGAGAAGATTCGAGAACTTTCGAGAAGTATGGTCGTTTGCTATATAAGCAAATCGAATTGTGCTTTAGACAGTTCTAATATCGTTTGCGAATCAATTAAGTAACCAATATCTCTCCATAATACTTTAATGAACGATTAATACAAACGGAAGTGAAGTATTAAACTCGCCCTCGGTTTATGTAATAAATTGTGAGTGATAAATAATAATTACTGTTATAAATTAATCCGTTTTAACACTTACAAATTTAGTTTTAGTCAATTGTAAACAAATAAATCACGTAATTAATTTACGTTACAATAATCTTCCCAACTGCGAATTTAGTTGGGATACCCTGAATTTTGTGTCATTATTTGATAATATAGTTTTTGATATAGCTTATTTTCTGTTAGGGCGCAATATTTCATTCGGACGGCGCAGAAATTGTTAGCGATTAATTATATATAATTTTCAGGGGCGGACGGGTGGCGATTGCCACCTAGCCTGTAGATCATAATGGTCCGTTGGAAATTTATAAGTATGTGCTGTATTTAGTTTCTTGCACTATTAATAAATTATTAACACGTTTCTCTAATTGGGGTTGATGTTAGGTTGTTAAAAAATTCTGTTTTAATTGAAGTGTTTTACAATGAATTTGAAAAAAACTGTATGGTAATTGATTTTCGAGAAAGGAGTGCTTTAAAATGTTTTTGTGGTGCACCTCAGAGCTAACCCCCCCCCCCTCGCCACCTTCATTACTACACTAATACTTTAATGGCCCGTAAGTACCCAGTCCGCCCCTGTGTATATAATTTCTCGGGAAAACGCTTTTTCTTATTAATTTGGGTGCGTAGAATCCAAATCAATTCGTACTTTTTCGATCAGACTTCTCAATCAAAAGTTATAGACTAGAAACCAATTTCAAAAAAAAATTCAAAGGGCTGTAACTTTTGAACTAGTAGCCCAATCTTGGAACTGTTTGAAATTATGGATTCTACAGGCCACATTCTATAAGAAAAAATTTTTTCCGGGTCGATCTGAGACAATTTTTTTTTCGGGGCTCAAAAAAAGGCAGTGTATAACCTTCCTTTTTTACCAAAAATCGACTGCACCAAAATTTCTCCGGAAAACACTTTTTCTTATTAATTTTGGTGCGTAGAATCCAAAACAATTCGTACTTTTTCGATCAGACTTCTCAATCAAAAGTTATCGACTAGAAACCAATTTCGAAAGAAAATTCAAAGGGCTGTAACTTTTGAAATAGTAGCCCAATCTTGGAACTGTTTGAAATTATGGATTTTACAGGCCACATTCTATAAGAAAAATTTTTTCCGGGTCGATCTGAAACAATTTTTATTTCGGGGTTCAAAAAAAGGCAGTGTTTAACCTTCCTTTTTTACAAAAAATCGACTGCACCAAAATTTCTCGGGAAAACACTTTTTCTTATCAATTTGGGTGCGTAGAATCAATTCGTAGTTTTTCGATCAGACTTCTCAATCAAAAGTTATAGACTAGAAACCAATTTCGAAAAAAAGATTTTCTTGCTGAAAGGATTGAATAGAATCCATGGCTCCTTTCAAATTTCTGGTTGGTTCACGCTCTTTTGCGTTTTGTGATAGGGGGTGGTGGTACTATATGCTTTTAGGTCATTTGCATTCATAAAATGCTGTCCCTATTCATATTCCCTAGTTTCAGGTACTTCTCTCCTAACTATAAATTCAAGAAACACTGAAAGTAGCTAAGTAAACAGTTAATACCCAAATAAATCAAGACAATAATGAGGAAGGAAGGGTACGTTTAAGAAAAGCGGTATTTCGAAAATTTATCTAACAAGATTAACTTTTATTGCCTTGTTTGTAGTGCGGTATTATTTAAGGAAATTCCGCGCAGATAATAACAAACCATTTATTTTCTTTCTGTTTATCCACTGTAAGCAAAACCCTTTCGGTATGAATTTACTAGAGAAGATACATAAGCGTTTTCAACGACTGTCGTATAAATTATACCTCATTTTATGCCATCCCCTTACCTATTTTGCAGTATTGTTTTTAATATTAAGATGGGAACGTTAAGGGAAAAGAATTCATTGTTATAATTTCTCGTTTTTACGAGGACGGTATTAGGACAACGAAACCGCTCTGTGCTTTTAATAAAGCTCGCCAATTTTCCATAAATTCATTACCTGCTCGAGTTGTGACGGCGTACCCCATTTTCTGCTGTCGCACGCTCTTTTTGATTTTAAAAAGTACTTTGGCTCTACAGGTTTTCCGAATAAGCTTTTTAGACAAATCCGTAGTCTCATTAAATATGTATCGTGTAGTTTTTTCTCTCACTATTTATCGCTTTACCAACACTTGTTTTTCCACGCTATTATGCACATTTTGTGTCTGTGTTTTTAATCTTTGCACGTTTTGATTTAAATAACCGCTAAGTCCAATTAGGGACTGTATCGCAGCGAAGCACTTATTCTACTCCCAACTGAGTTAATATAAAATGTCTCATTCTAGAACCTTTCCGACGCGGAGAAGCGAAAAGCCAGCTATCAAATCGACGTCCCTTTCGGCTCCAAAAAGATTGGACGAAACGTAGAGTCCGAAGGGCATTTGTTACCAAATAATCACACGTCCATAGACATGAAAGAGGAAATGTACACCATCAGCAGCGAAGATATGAAGAAAGCCCAGAACGATCCCATCCTCAAGCGAATTCCTTCCGACGCCCAAAGCACCAGCGTGCTCGTCGGGGACGTTGATTTTTTGGAGCAACCCGCCATCGCCTTTATCCGTTTAGCCGAAGCAGTCTACATACCATCACTGATCGAAGTTAACATCCCAGTGCGTTTCATCTTCATACTGCTAGGTCCGAAGGGAGCCAACCTCGACTATCACGAGGTAGGGCGGTCGATATCGACTCTGATGGCGAACCACGAGTTTCATAATATCGCCTACGAGGCGTACAATCGTAAGGCGCTCCTGTCGGCGATTAACGAGTTTTTGGACGACTCGATCGTATTGCCGCCGGGCGATTGGGAACGGCAGGCGCTTCTTCCAATCGAAGAAATCAAAGCGAAAAGCGAGCGCATACGTAAACGCAAAGAGGACGCCTTAAAGAAGGCCGTGGGCGAGGTAGCGAAACCGATGTTGGTAAGCGACGATGGCGGTAAGAAGCCCCCATTTCCGAATCCGTTGGAGAGAACTCGAAGACCTTTCGGCGGTCTGATTAACGACCTGAAAAGGAGGTACCCGTTTTATTTGTCTGATCTTAAAAGCGGGTTGAATCCCCAATGCGCGGCAGCTGCTCTGTTTATGTATTTCGCGGCGCTTTCCGGTGCCATAACCTTTGGTGGTCTAATGAGTGATAAAACACAGAATCTCATCGGAGTATCAGAAACTCTTGTGGCAACTTCGGTCGCCGGACTAATCTTCGCTCTTCTGGGTGGACAGCCGCTTGTGATTGTCGGAACTACTGGACCTCTACTGCTGTTCGACGAGAGTTTGTATCAGTTTTGCAAGAGCAGCGGCATTGATTACTTAACAATTCGATTTTATATTGGCATATGGCTGGGAGTAATTGCGTTGCTGGTTGCTTCTGTTGAGGGTAGCGTCTTTGTGAAGTGGTTTTCGAGGTTCACAGAGGAAATTTTTTCGGCTCTTATTTCTCTATTGTACATTGTGGAGAGCGTGATGAATTTAGTATTGGTGTTCACTCGTCATCCTCTACGTGGGACTTACTACAACCTAAACAATCTAATGCAGGAGTTAAACGAGACCGTGTATAACTCGACAACAGATAACCTCTTTGCAAGAAATGTAAGTGAGCTTACTGCTATCATCAAGAATTCATCAGTTCCTCCATCCGTGCCATTGTATGACTCTATTGGACCCCTCAACCAACCAAACACCGCGCTGCTATGTACCATCTTATCATTGGGGACGTTTGCCATCGCCTACTATCTGCTACTGTTTCGAAATAGTCAGTTTTTGGGTCGCAATGTAAGTATTTATCGCGTTGTGCAATTATGAGAGATCAATTTACAGGCTAGAAGAGCGCTGGGCGATTTTGGCGTTCCGATCGCTATAGTAATAATGGCTTCGCTCAATTACTTCGTTCCCAATACTCACACGCAGAGGCTTACCGTTCCGAAAGGTTTTACTCCGTCCAATCCAGAAGTGCGCGGGTGGTTAGTCGACCCTAAAGGCACGCTACAACCGATCGAATTGTGGGTTGCCTTCGCTGCAGGCGTTCCGGCTCTGCTCGTTTACATTTTACTGTTCATGGAAACGCATATTACAGAGTAAGTTTTTCTCCACTATGCTTACTTATTTTTGTGTGTAGTGGGCGGAGTGGGCTACTCCACATTAGCAAAATTAGAGAGCTCGTGTGAGTTGATTGTGGAGGGAGGTCCAATTTGATTTGCTTACTTCAAATTATGAGTTAATTTACAGTTTTTACTTCCTTTTTGCGTCCATTGTTATCTTCCCGGACGGGAACACATAGGGAGCAGAATCGTCCAAGTCTTGGTCCAGCATAAAAGATTCAGCTTAGCTGCGCCATCTGCTTCAAAGAACTTTTGCGGAAGGGACACCGTTCCCATTTGGGCACTGGGCACTCCATTTTCAGGATCTTCATCGAGCACCTGGATGGATGAATTTAGTCCATCATTTGCACAGAGCTTTTAATGAACAATTCTTATAGCAGGCGAAGAAAATGGCCATTTTAACATTATAACTGGCTGAAACCTATTCGCACATTTTGTCAAATTTAGAAAAATCGGCAATTGAATGTACCCAAATCCACAGAGCTTGGGCAGAATTTGTGAGTGTGTGTACTTTCTCTTTCTGTTGTCCCTAATAGTGATAGCTTTACTGTTGCAAAGTGGATGGTTTATTATTACTGGGTGGTTTTGTTTGACTTAATAAGCAGAATAAGAGTTGAAAGATCCTACTTTCAAAGTGTTACCAACTTTAAATCTTCAAAGGCGGTCGGTACAAATAAAGGCGACGTTGTCAATTTTTGTCACACAGTCATGTAAAGAGGTTTTGCTTTTTTATGATATTTAATTACCTTCAAGACCATCTATGTATCAAATCACGGTTCAAAATTAATCATCAGGTGTTTGGAAACATTTTGACTTTAGCTTTGATTTTGAACCTATGAAAGAACACCATTTCTCTAAGGTAATTTATAATACAGCAGTAAAAGAAAGCTTTCTTTATCTATTTGGACTCGATCTTATCTTCTGGACGCACATACAAAAATAAAATAAGATAAGATAGACTATCTACTATTTGAGGTGCTAATGCCGCTTTAGTTCATTGATATAGGAGAAATATCTATTGTATCATCAGATAAAAAGGTGGGAATTTATTATGGGCACTCTAATTGTTAGCTAATATTGTAGTAGTACATACACTTTCTTGTGTTTGATAAAAATTTACTTCGTTCTTGATTTCTACGCAAAAGGACACACTAAAATCTTGATGCAGGAATTTCACGAAATTGTACAAGATAGGAAAAAGTACACTAAAAAAGAAATGTTAATCTTGAAGTTATTGGGATGCGTAGTTTTCAGGAAAACATTTGGTTGTGGTCCCTGTATTTAAGCTTCAATTTTTACCAAAAATGATAAATTCGTTCTTATAGTAAATTTTGTATAAAAAGAGCGGATTCACTAATAGTGAATATACTTGACTTCTGCAATAAAAGCTAATAGATAATGTAATAAGAGCGTTCCCGGTTCTCGCAATAAACATTACGTAGAAATCAGGACACGTGAACTCATTGTTCTTTAGAAAAGTGCAAATTAACAACAAATTTCAATCCAATCGCAGTGATACATGTTAGTGTGAAGTATGCTTGGGATTGAAGTAGTTCCTCCGACAAATTGTTTAATGAATACAATAAATAAAGGCTTTGTGATCGTACTTACATGTTCTTAAAAGACTTTGTTTTGGGAGCAGACAAAAGACCAATCAAATCTACCCTACTTTAGACGATCATAAAAGATAATCCACTCCAACGTCTATTCGAGAGCTTCTTGAACTTATTTTTCCGCAGCTTCGGATAAAAAGCGAGTTTTAATTTTGAGACAAAAACCAATAGGTACAATTTCTTATAAGGTGGACCTTTACCTTAATCCCTGACAACGATAATAAATTGTATACCGGGATCCCTCTGCCCTCAGGATTTTTGCGGGATTAATCCCGCACATAAATCGAACGGGCTTGACTACAGCTAGTACACCTTTTATTCGCCATAAACCCCACTCCTTTTCTTACTCTTTTTATCACCACTGTAAATAGCAGGTGAAATGTTCTGCTTTTTTCTACTGCACGTCCGCTCTATCTCACTTCACTGGCATCAATAAGGTCCAAATTAGTTCTTCGCATTTATCTTTTTAGGTTTTCTAGTTTTTCGCCTTGAGGAAAGGTTCTAACATTCCACGCCCCTAATCTAATCGTACTCCTCTCTTTCTTCTTAATATGCGTATTCGTTTCTCGTTTCTGTCACCGTCAACTATAGATCTTTAATCCAGTGGTTTCCAGTTGCTTTATGCATGCTATGCCGTTGACTTTAGTTGTTCATCCCTCTTTTGGAGAGGTTTCTCTACAAAGACAAGATGATGCCCTTCTCCAAACTGCTTTTCCGCGATGAAGCCGTTGGCACTTGATGGGGGTTGATTCCTTATCCCTGGAGTCATTCGGTTTCATTTTAGTCGCGTTTTACGACAGGTAGGGAATACCATGGACCGATTCTTTCTCCGGATATGATGTATAATAATAATCACAAATGTTGACGAAAATTTCATTTATACTTTTTGTTTCAGATTAATCATCGACAAGCCAGAACGAAAGCTAAAGAAAGGCAGCGGTTTCCACCTAGACATAGTATTAATTTGTCTACTAAACGTCGGATGCGGCTTCATCGGCGCTCCATGGGTGTGCGTCGCGACCGTCCGATCCGTCGCTCACGTCCAAGCCGTTACCGTCATGTCCAGGACGCACGCGCCTGGCGAAAAGCCGCACATCATAGAAGTTAAGGAACAGCGAGTGTCCGCGTTCGTCGTTTCCCTACTCATCGGTGTTTCTGTATTGATGTCACCCCTTCTTCGATTGGTCCCGATGTCAGTATTATTTGGAGTATTCCTTTACATGGGAGTCGCCTCCACCAACGGAATACAATTCTTCGATAGGATCAGGTTGTTCTTCATGCCGCCGAAACATCATCCCGCTGCGTCCTACGTCAGAAAGGTAGGATCCTTTTTTTTTACTTTTCTAAATGTCGTCTACAGTACACGATTTATTTAAATAGCGTATTCCTTTATTACATTTTTGAACGGAACTGAACTTCAGCTATCGGAGAGCTGTAATTGTGTCAGTGACTGTACATTTTATTTGCATGTGGGCATGGATGAAATAATTACTTTCCATATATAGCAATCTTCGCCGTTATGCAATTAGTTGACTAGCCTAGAGTACATTAACTTTTTTGAATTAATCTTAATTTCGTGCAGTTTTTTCTATTCGTTATTCACTAAAACATATACAACTTATTTTATTACTGCGATAAATTCAATTCTAAAGCTTATTATTGCTTTTCTAACAATGGGCAGTAAGGATGTGACTTTAATTTAACCACTTTAACTGTTTCTACTGCGTGAAACGTTTACGATCTGCCGTTTTTATTGTTTTAGTCAGTGGGGAATTTTGTAACTATAAGGCATTAGCTTTTAATATCTGATATATCACAATTGTTACGTTTTTTTACGTACAATTTGGATCTATTTTGACACAGTAGGTGTTTTTTGAACTTACCTAATAGAAGGGAGCTTTGAGAAAATGGGATGTTTCTATTTAAAATTTTTTGCAAAGAAGCCCATCGAAAGTTTTTAGAATGTTATACGGTACGTTTCTAAATCTGGACTCGATTTTTCGTGACGGGGTGAAGAACTCCGTTTATGCGTCGCATCTGGTTGGAACAAATGAGCAGTTTACGGTGCATTGTCCTAACTTAATTACATTTTTGATTGATTCTACAAGAAAAAGCAACTAAATTCCATTCTTCCAAATTATTCAATTAAGTTGCCGGAGAAGATTTTTATGAAATTAATTTAGCTACGCATTGCGCTTTCGTTTTCCTCCCAAATAAAGTGAACAAACATGCTGTAGCCGAACTGTTAACAAGATCGAAAGTTGCCCTACTTCTGAAAGATATTTTTCGTGTACTTCCTGACGTCGCATTGTTTCGCCCAAATGGATTACTCGGTGCCGTTCGAAAAGCACGTTCGCGGTTAATATGCTGTAACAAATCGAGGGAAGTTAATATAAAGCAATTTAATCAATTAATGTCATATTTATTTAGCGTCATTTGATTCTTCTCAATCAATTGTACCATTCATTTCAGCACATGCTAAGAAGTCAAATAATTGTTTATTAGCCGGCAATTCGCTGTAAATGCTATATTTACACCCCTTTGTTTGCTGCTGATTTATTGGTATATCGTTAAACATTAAAGTGGAACGAAGGCCAATTTCCATATTTGGGTAGCTGTTTTGTGTATTTGTTGTTAATTTGTATGTGGTCTCAAGAAACGTGTTCATCGGGTGGCATTTTTTTTATCATTTCAGCTCAAATGTACATACTGAATTTGATTAAATTACAGTTTATTTATGCCGCGTAGCCGACTTTCTTCTCAGTATGCTTTAAATCACGCCACCCACCGAGCTACGAATACCGTTATTCCACTTCCGTAGGTGAAATATTCATCATTGGTGGAAGTAGATTGTGGTACTGTCGTGAACAATATTAATTTTTTATTATTCCGCTCTGCATGCGAATAATAATTTTTTAAAACAAAATACGATGTACTCCATTCACACTGAGTTGTTTCGGATTTTAAGTATGAAGCTAGAACAAACGTTTTTAAATGGGAAAAAATTGCAGTAATTAAATTTAAAAGCAACGCAATTTTGTCAGTTGTAATTATTAAGGAGCGACCCAGCTTGTTCATGATTTCGGCCTTGCTGTCCGTCCGTACGTCTATGTAGGTACATGATAATTCGCGAACATTCGAATTTTCCAATTCTGTTTTCAGTAATGGATAGACAATGGTCAAGGAACTAACTGATTAAATTTCGGTCATTCGAACTTTCTGTCCGTCCTTTTGTTTCTCGCTCGTCTATATTCGCTTGAAACTTTAAAATAACTTGTCATTAATATAGACCTCTAGATCCATGACCGACTTGCACATGGGAGCAATAGAAGTCACTTCCTAATAGTGGAGCGAAATCGGGCCAAAAATGTGACAAAATTTTTTTTCGAGGTATAACAAGATCAGACCCAGTAGAGTATGTAGATATTGTAATTCTGCATCCGAAATGGTGTTTTACGACATTTTCCGGTGGTCATGACATTTTTTATAGTAAAAAAAACCACTCAAAAGTGTCTTCATAAAAATTTATGTTTTTAGAGATTTACCCCGGAATATCTCCGCTCCCGCACGAGATATTGTTATAATTGTTTCAGTTCTATAATGCCAAATAGTAAGCGCTTTGTTGAACAGTCTCCAGAATGATTTTTTTTAAATTCAATATCTTCGCAGTTTCCTAAATGGCAGTAGTTTCCCTTCCCCTAAAGTTTAGACAGGAAAGGAACCCTAATTTTATCACAATGACATTATAATTACTTTCACCGTAACACATACTTTTACCGATTAAACGTGTGGTACCGCAGGAAACAATGCAAACCAACACTCGACAACATCGAAGATGTTGGATGGTCCATATAAAGTAATATTTGGATACCTGTCCATGTTACTGTGCGCACAGAAACTGTAACACTAGAAGTACTGCCAACAATAATTCAAAAAAATTTCCCGCAGAGTGAAGTTTATGTCGCACAATAATTGATTTATCGACTTTCGTATTTTTTTCTGATAATGTAGTTACATTATGTTTTCAATATAATATGCAGAACAGCTCCGCTTTCCATTTGGCATTATAGTTTTTGGCATGATTTCGCTCCACTACAGGTGGCAAGCCCGCTATCCGGCCGGCGCCGATAGCAGCCAAGCAAGTGCGCTGCTAGACGGACCACGGGCGCGCACGAGCTGCATATAGAAATATCATTTACTCGAAAACGGTAAGACCTATCACTAAAATTCTTTCACCAAAAACTTTTGGTGACTATCAGCTACAATTCGTATGATATATGTATACTTTGTTTCACTGGTGCTGAACCTGACGTCATAAATGCGATTCTCTCTTAATTACATTTAAATCGATTGAGACAAAAAAATTACGTCATTAACGTAAGTCGTGACAAATAAACCAATTATTGATCTGTCAATAATATCAATCCGTCAAACGATTTTCGTTAGATTTGCAGTGTTTTGAGACTTCCTCCATATCACTGCGAGTATAATCCAATCGAAATGGTATGGGCCATTAAAGTATTAGTGTAGTAATGATGGTGGCGGGGGGGGGGGGGGGGGTTAGCTCTGAGGTGCACCACAAAAACATTGTAGTACAAGTACTCCTTTCTCGAAAATAAATTACCATAAAGTTTTTTTAAAAATTGCAGGTGATAATTAAAAGTAACAAAATATACAATCCACACGAGGTGCGTCGCCTATCATTGTATTTCAGCACTTTCATACTACGACAAAAAATGATAAATTCATTGTAAAACACTTCAATTAAAACAGAATTTTTTAATTTTTTAACAACCTAACATCAACCCCAATTAGAGAAACGTGTTAATAATTTATTAATAGTGCAAGAAACTAAATACAGCACATACTTATAAATTTCCAACGGGCCATTATGATCTACAGGCTAGGTGGCAATCGCCACCCGCCCCCCCCCTGCCAGTCCGCCCTGCCAGTCCGCCCCTGCCCATATCGCCCTTTAACGAGTCATGGTGGATTTCGAATTGTCGAAACTCTACTCCTGTATCGACATTGGCAATTCGACCTTTTACTAGGTAATTACTTCTGCCATTTTCCCGCACTTTATCTAAAAAAATGCACTAATTGTTTTCCACTTTTGGGTTGAATTTGGAAGTGTCGATTTTTTTCAATATACCGGCAGGCGCGGAGGAATGTCAACACGAACTAAAAACTTAAAATAGTATATTCTACCTATATACCAAGGGACTAAAATGTGTGTTTTAATCTCGAGGGTGTAGATTGTTGCCCGAAACGTATTTGTGGGCAATAAACACCCAAGGGATTAGGACGCACTAGCCCTGCGGTATATATCTACGCTATTTTCTGTACTTCTGTAATCAGCTACAGCAATTTCAATGTTAAAAGTCCTCGTTCAAAACGGCGACGCCGAAATGATCATTTAAAACTTTGCAAAACAAACAAAGAGGGCCAAATTCAAGAAGATATCAGGAAAACGGTATAATAAACATAAAATATGGTGCAAAAACCAAAAAATAAAGGTAACCATTAATCATTAAACTGTGTTTAATCTTATTAAAGCCCAAAATTTCTCCCCTCTTCATTAATTAGCGACACAACCAAAGTTATAAAATTTAATTGGGGCAGGCTTTTTCATTTGCTAAGTGAGGGGCGAGCTTTCTGTAAAGAAAAACATTAACGTTTTGAATGTTAACCCATGGAATTATCAATCACTTTACAATTAACCCCCTAATGAGTGATAGAATAGAAAGTAATCAGCGGATTTCTACCTGAGAATTTCTGATAGATTTAGTTTTATGTACACTATTGTTTGCGATAATGAGACTACGCTTTAAATAGAGCCCATAAACGGTTTTCTAACAATTCGTTAAAGAAGTGTAATTTATGTGCCATTGATATGTTCGCAGCTCCTAACAACTGTTTTAAATCACCTTTCAGTGTAATCTTTTTTTTAATTGATTAAATGCAAAAAACTTATGGCACTGGCAAATTAAAGCGGCATGACAAACAATTAATTTAAATGAAACCTGATGACATTGAGATCATAAAAGAAACGCATCCATCCCCATTTTTAGAACCACTCGGTATTTTATGACCAATTGACCTTCTCACCACGTAAAAAATGCTGGTAAACCACCCTGTATAATTGGTGTGTGCAAAGTAACTTCCTGTTAAAGATGGATCGCTCTCGAGTTAGCTGAAAACCGTATGTGGCTTTTGAAACATCCTGTAAACATAAACCATTTCCTAAAATTACGCAAACATGCCTATCACTCTTATCGCTACAAATTCCGTTTTTACGCCGAGATACATAGTATTACTTGGGCGTGTTTATCTTGTAAATATTTGCGGATAGAATGACTACATGCCATACCAAATAAGCATTGAAGGTTTTCAATAACGTATACTGATAAGATACAAAGCATTAACAAAATCGTTTAACTAAAGCTAAACAATAATGCCAATGCCACTAAATCATCAGGCATTCTTTGCTTATCTATTCTGTTTGTAGTGTAATGATAATTTATTGACCCCTCTTATAGGGCTAATAATATGATACAGATTGGTGCTACCGAAAAATCTCTTAATCTTATCCATAATTATCCTTGGATTGCTCTTGTAAAGCTATATAAATAATCGCCGGAAAACTGTAGGTCATCCTAGATATTTTTAATTTTTTAAGTTAATAATATACAAGAAGGGGGGTACAGAAACTGTTTCCAAAACGGTTTAGGGTGTCTTTTGATTTCTAATTAAACATTGCAGCAAACTTATTTCAAAATCAGACTTGTGTCGATCACTCTCGAGTTCTTGGCATAATGCCATTGCGACGATAATTGAACATTGCATGTAGTGTTCTAAAAAGCAAATTCTCCATGTGTGGTTTTAGTATATGCAGTGGAAACGCTTCAATTACAAAATTGACTGATTGGATTCAACAATATAATTACAAGATCGTTTAAATTAAACAATTTCATGACACTTGAGGTTGTTAAAATGCCCTGTTTTAAATAGGTAAATTCGGATTCTTACAGAAACTCATGAATTACCAGCGCCCCTTCGTGACACACACGTAGAACGTCCCCCACTAAATATATTGCCGACTTCCGGACCTCAATATTGATTTAGTCCCTAAATTTTGGCTTTACTAACCCCGGGGCATCCTATACCTTTTATTTCACCCCAATAATTTCTTATGTTAGGTATTCTAACATCCCTTATCGCCTCGTTTTGTATGTTCTACTTATTACAGGAACGAAATGGTGAAATTTTGCTTAAAAGCGAAGTGGGTTCGATTGATTTTTCTTCTATCTGTCGCTTATTTTTCGTATAAATTCATCCACTGTAGCAGGTTATTTGTATCACTCTGAAAGGTAATGGATTTGACATACGTTTTCTATTTATTTTCACTTAAGGTCGATTTTCATTATTATTATTCAATAAGTACGTAATATTTCATCTTTTTCGGCTCTTTAACTTTTATCCATAAAACAATTCAATGAAGGTACACTTATTCAACAACAAGTTCATAGGATATTGTTATTGAGTAGACTAGGGATAAGGGCTATCCCCATGATTAGAACAATCATTTCTTAATGTATTTTCCAATTGTAGCTTCTTCTCCAAGACACATTCCATGCTCCACCAAATATTTGACCCGGACCCCCAAGAGAAATTGACTCCCACCGGAATACCATCTCACCAGAAACTTGCTTCGCAGAACATACGATCAAAGACAATTGAAAGGTGGTAGTTTTAAGAAATAAACCACGTCGGAGTAGGTATCTCAAGATAGAGATAGAGCTTTTGTCAACACAATTGAAATTGGACCCGTGAACTTCGTTTCTACTCATTCGCCTTTTCCCCTGTTCCAATGAAAAAACCTCCCGCCCTGAAATACTTACCAAAAACTTACTTTAATTGAAAATGTACGTTTATACCCTTGATCCTAAGGGTATAAATTAAGGAATCTGGCTACACGAACAAGTGCTACGTACACAATTCTAAAATTCGTCCCGGTGAATTCGTCTCCGGAAATTCCCGCTCAAGAAAACTCACTTCAGGTAAATTCACAAGCTGGATATCCATTGCGAAAACTCTCCATTTGGCTAATTGTTACGTACTGAATTCTAAAGTTTCCTTCTGCTTTTGGACCAAATTAAAATTCGTTCCACTGAATGCGTTTCCGGAAAGTAGTCAACGAAAAACGAAATAGTTACATACTAAAAGTTTACTGAAAGGAACATTCACTTTCAGAAAAGCTCGACATAAAAAAATGTGCCCTCTCAAAAACGTCAATTCCAAAGGTCCTTCTGCTTTCGGGATAAATTTAAAATTCGTCCCAGTGAATCCGCTTTCGAAAGTTCACGCTCACGAAAAGTCACCTTGAGGTAAATTCCCCCGCGGAATACTCGCGCACTAAGCGCTTGCTCCAAGAAACATTAACTTTCAGAAAGCTCGGCCTCCAAAGCATTGTCCTTTGCCTTTGAAATAACAGAAGAATTGAAGTTTCGCGTTCTGGAAAACTGGACCTATACGAATTGAGCTGAAGAAAACTCGCTCTCGAAATATATGCTTCAATTCTAAAATTCCCTCCGATATTTGTGACAGAATTTTCCGTGGTGAATTAAATTCGCAAAATCGAACTCAAAATAAATTAGTCTCTAGAGCTCGGCCTGTTGTATACTCGACCGTGTTTGCTATCAAAAAACATCGCCCCTGCAATTTTCGCCGAATTTTTTTTGTGATTATTCCGAAAGCGTCGATTTTCTTTGGAGGCAATTTGTATGGGACGTGCAAATTGTGGAGAATATTCGCAAAATATTTCGAAGACGAATCTTCTGGAGACGAATTTACATGTCCGTTCCCGATGGCGTACCTTTCGAGAGTAAATCTCGACGACAAATTTTCCAGGCCTTTGGTTCGATAGCGAAGTTACTTTCTTCTTCATACCTATCGGACAAATTTCCTGACAATATAAGGGATAAGTATTTTCGCACGAGTAGGGCCTTGTGCGCGGGTGCACCATCCTGTTAAAACCAACAGGTTCCAATTTTTGTTTTTTTATGTGCCGTACATTATTGTATTCGTAATAAAAAAAACTTTTTTACGGGCCATATTAAAAAATAAAGTTCATGATAATTTCTCCAAAACGAAACTATTTAAATGCGTTACTTTTCCCTAATTTAACCATCGTCTTCTATGGTTTCCAAGATTCCCATAATAGACATCCTTATCTTGGACCCTTGGATACGGCCGTCTACCGCTCCTCGAAAAAGCTTTGTGCATTTCTTGAAGTTATTTTACCTTCCTGATATATTCTCAATTGAACAATTCGGCTCCATTCCAGCATTTCTTTCCATTTAAAGCGCAAATTTCTTTAGCCACGTTTAATGTTCACCGACGAATTATTCCTGCCATTGCATAATTTTTTTCAATATTTTAAATGAATTCAGCTTGTAACCGACTGCATTCGTGAATTATGCAACATCTTATTCTAACTATGCCAAATGGCATACATTATATAAACGTGTACTGATTTCATTTAATTCCAATTCGACTGTACAATTGACAAACGTACTTCCCAGTTTCGTCTATATCGATTATGAAGAAATGTTTCATTGTCAAAGATGTAAACTGAATTTAGAATATCATTTAAAGGGGACAAGCCAAGAACTAGAAAACTAGATAGTAAAAGTGAATGCATATCGCTTAATACTTGTAATCGGGACAAATTGAATTATTCAAAAATTTGGTAATATTTGGATAATTAAATGCGTAATCTTCATTCGGATATTGTCTTCTACGGACAATGGTGGGGAATTGACTATAAAGATGTGCCGTGTTGAGCACTTATCACGCTAATCCAAGAGTGCAACGATGAAGTGTGTTTTGGTAAGATAGTGGCGAGTTAAAAGATTGCTTCAAGTTTTTCTTGTAGGTTTTGCTTTATTTAGTTAACGCGGCGTTTGCGGGTGCGCTGACGGGGAGCTATCTTCCCACGGGTGGGCCAGGTGGATACTATGGATCGGGCAGTAATTACCATGGCAGCTATCAGGGTGGTTACGGTCACGGTGGTTTAGGTGATGGAACTATCCGATATGGACAAATTGGACTTGGTGGCAACTATTACGGAGGCGGACCTAGTGGATACTACTCCGGTGCAGGTCGTGGAGATGGCCACTATGCTGGCCAGTTTCAGCATACTGTAGGTGGTTTTGCTCCCGGAAGTTCTGCAAGCGGTGCCAGTTTTGGGGAAGTAAGTTACTTCCCAAAAATCTCGTACGACGCTAAAAGCTACGAGCACGGCAGTGTAGATGCCTTACCTGGGGCGGCTAGCAACCAAGTGCACTTTTACGGCGGACCAAGCGGTAGCCATACCCGTTTACAAATCCGCTTGGGCTCGGCTCCGCAGAAAACTCGTGTTTTGTTTGTAAAATCGCCGGACGCTAGTTCTTCGATCATTCCGGAAATTGTCGCGCCCCAAACCGCGTCGGAAGACAAAACGACCGTCTACGTATTGTCTAAACAGCAGCAAGCTCATGGATCTATCACTATACCTTCTGGTATCGCTGGCGGTAACACTGTGCAATCTAGACCTGAAGTATACTATCTCAAATACGACAATCAGCATGATGCCGAACGAGCCGTTGCTCAAACTCTTGGAGGTCATGGTGGCGGGGAACATGTTGTTGCTCAAGACAAAAATACGTTTGTAAGAACGTTGGAGGATTCGCATTTCTCACGGGGTCACGGTATCGGCGGACCAGTATATGGTAGTCACGGATCTGGAAGTACGGGAATTACATACACCGTTTCTGGAGGAAGTAAATACGGTACTCCTGGAGCTAGTGGACCATATTAAGTTTTATTTATTTATTTAGAAAGTAGCTATGTTTTTCTTAGTTACTTATATGCTATTTAATTGGCTTCCCTTATTTATAAACGTCATTTGCCTATTAAAAAACGAATAAAGAATTGTAATTTACATCTTAGCTACTTTTCTCACTCCGTGAAGTAGGTACAAATACTGTTCTTTGCCATTTTAAATCTTCCTCATTTTACGGAACCGGGTAGCCACTTAACTACACTGAGTACAAATTACAAACAGTATAATTTAAAAACTAATCAATGAAACTAATAAACTTAGGCAATTGATAGCATAATTTTTCCTTTGATAATAATATTAACAGTTTTATAATCATACCTCCCATACTAGAAGTAAAATTATCAGCTAGACAGTTACGCGATTATCTTAGTTAGATAAGCGCAAATAACGGTAGATCGGCAAATGAAATTATCGTAGGTAATTGCACAAGTGCATCAAAATTACCGATAATTTTTTTGAAAGCATGTTGTCTAAAAACTGCATGAGTTTATTTTCATATTTTGGCGAAAGAGCCCGACACCGAAGGTGGAGGGCTCTTTTAACAAAATATGAAAATGACCGAATGCAGTTTTTTACTGACAACATGCTTGAATAAAAAATTATCAGGTTTATTTTGATGCACGAGTGTAATTTAGGGGACTATTCAATTCATCTAACATTTGTCACATTTCGACCAGTGAAATGTCGAGATTTCAAATTGTTGAGCCAATGGGAACGAATTATAGTGATAATTTCACGTGTGGTATTTCAGCGATAATTTCACGTGTGGTATTTCAGCGACAATTCAATGCGATTATTCAATGACATTTGTCAAACTTCCACCAGTGAAATGTCGCGAAATTTTGTCGTATTAACCGGAACATTCTTCTTAGTTTGTTAATCAATTTCGACAACCGACTTATCACCACATCTTTTAATTTAATCACTCATAACGAATTAGCTTGGAGCACAAAAGTTCGAATAGAATCAATAGCAAAATGAAAAGCAACTTCCGTAATTTATTTTGACGTTTATTGTTGTCATGGAAATACATTCGCGTGGGTAATTATGCTTAATTTTTCTTTTGATTCATTGAATAGTCCTCCGAATACCATTCGTAGTCGAAGTATTTGTAGATTATTTTTGAGCTGCTGCTCCACTCATGCTAGTTACGCTTTTTAATACCACTCGCGCAAGCGCTCGTGGTATTAATCAGCGTAACTAGCATTCGTGACAGCACCTCAAAAATATTCGACAATACTTCGACTACTTATGGTATTATACAGGGTGATTCCTATAGTACCTGCCACCGTTTGGGAGCGTGCGTAGGGGGAGGGGGGTATTTTGATATAGGACACTTGGGGTCGGAAATCTAAAATAAGGGTGCCAGAGCCAAATTTACCTTCTGTAATTTCGCGCCTGTAGGTAGGCAACCCAACCGGCCGGCGGTGCACACGGAGCGATCTCAGGCGGCGATGTGTGGCTGACACTTGATCAGAATTTTGTTTAAACCCACGAAATCCCGTCTGCAACGACGCGTATCAAGTGAATAAACACTATGGCAATAGTATAATAATAGTTGGCTAGATGTAGGAAGTGCATTGAGAACAACGGTGGCCACGTTGAACACTTGTAAACGTTATTGCTTTTGACTGTCGTTTTCCCTCCTTCCCTCCCATGTCGCTTCCTCGCGCTAACTCGCTCTGCATCGCTCCGCGCGAAACGTCGGTCGGTTGGGTTGCCTACATACAGGCGTGAAATTCCAGAAGATAAATTTGGTTCTGGCGCCCTTATTTTAGATTTCCGACCCCAAGTGTCCTATATCAAAATACTCTCCTAGGCACCCCCTATACGCTCCCAAACGGTGGCAGGTACTATAGGAATCACCCACCTTGTATGTGCAAAACGCAACGATCTTGTTTCTGAAGCAATTTAAACGAAATTTCTATGGTAAGTCCCTTTAATAAAAGCAAACAAAATTCATGCGCAAAAATCGTGTTGCGCATGCGCAGAAATGCAACTTTCTTATTTATGGAACAATTAAAACGAAATTTGGATGGTAGGTCCTCCTAATAAAAGAAAACAAAATGCATGCGCAAAAAATCGAGTTGCGCATGTGCAACACCCAACTTTCTTATTTATGGAGCAATTTTAACGAAAATTGGATGGTAGGTCCCTCTAATAAAAGCAAACAAAATGCATGCGCAAAAATCGTGTTGCGCATGCACAGAAATCCAACTGTCTTATTTATGGAACAATTTTAACGAAATTTAGATGGTAGGTCCTTTTAATAAAAGCTAACAAAATGCATGCGCAAAAAATAGTGTTGCGCATGTGCAACCTCCAACTTTCTTATTTATGGAGCAATTTTAACGAAATTTGGATGGTAGGTCCCTCTAATAAAAGCACACAAAATGCATGCGTAAAAAATGCACCTTGTACAATGCGAAATTTCATCAAATGTTGGCAATTTTTGGTTTCAGCTAGGAAGCTATTCTGTCAAGAATTTGACACCTGGTTTGCTTTTTTAAGGAGAAATCGATCTTTAAAAACCACTAAAATGTCGGAACTTTAACGCCATATATTTTGTTGTCCTCGCATGTTTAAAAAAAATGACATCAGAAAAGCACGGCGGCATTCTTGCTGAATCGGTATCAATCAACACATCAGTAAAATACCTTTGTCATACTTTAAATTTCTCGCGATAACGTAGAGATGTTTAGGCATTTAATATACGGACTTCCTCTTAAATAACAATTAAATTCCAAAAATCTTCATGGGTGATACCACTTTGAGTCATTTTTTGATTATTGAAAGCTTATGGTATCCTATAACAGGTGACGGATTAGTGTCACTTAGGTTTGTTCAAATTTCGATTGTCATAAAAACATGGTCGACTACTAAGAATACTGGAAAATAAGTTAGAAAGATAGCTATAGGAAAATGTAATATCAAAATATTCCAATTTTGATTCTCTGTCAAATGCAATAGTGAGAAAATGGTCATTTCATTCCACAAAGTTTTCAGTCTTTGATGAAATTTTTTAAATTTGGATCTCCATAGGTTTGATTCGAGGGGGTAACCACTCTGGAAATACATGTACGTTTTACTGTGGAAATCGCAGAAATCACTTCTGAAATCGCGGAAATCACTTCGAAATCGCGGAAATCGCAGAAATCACTTCGAAATCGCAGAAATCAGCTAAGAAATCTCGTGGAAATCATCGGAAATCAGTTCAAAAATACTCTGCCGGAAATCTTCGCCAACTTTCGTCGTGGCTCGAGTTACTCATGGAGTTACTGCGAGAGTTACTGGAATCGTCAGTCGTAAATCGTAATTTATTTGGTGTTGAACCATTTTTTAGGTCTGTGTTAGCTGAGAAAAACGCGCGCAAATTCAAGATTCTCCAGTTACTTTGATCTAGATTGAAGCTTCCTATCGGCCTTAGCGGCAACAGAAGTGACATTATGGAAACAACATTCCGAATGCGTTCCATGAAATAGTTATTTGACAACATGTTTGATGCGATTTGATCCTGCGGTTTTTCTATGTGTTACTCTCAAGTTAGAGGTAGTGCAGAAAAATGAAGACTTTTTCACATTCCTCTAGGTCTAGAAGTTGGTTAATTGGCGGTCAAATATTAGTTAGGGACTTACTTTCAGATTTCAGTTAAACTTATTTGACAGATAATTTCCATGGAAATAAATGTATTCATATTGCAGCGAACATTCCAAAAATTTCTATAGATATCGAAGCGCCATGAAAGATTAGTAATCGGCGATACAAAACGGAGGCGGATGTGACGCAATCCCGGAAATATGACGTATTTTGTTCTGGAATGTTCGTAACCGCTCGCGAATACTCGACTTTATTATATAAGCAAATTGGATTGCATTATACGACATTTCCAACTTCGATATTTTTGAGTTATTGTTATAAATTGTAAGTGATAAATAATAATTATCGTTATAAATTAATTCGTCTTAAGACAGTTAGATATTAATTTATTATCATGACAGCCGAGCGTATGTCTCATCAAAACCAAAAAGTGATAACGAAATTTAAATCTTATGTGCAATTATGTGCAGATCTGGATTCAACAAATTGAATAGACATTTAAAAAAAAAATCACTTTGTATAGGTGATGTTTTCGTAAACAATATTCTTCACAAATTCAAAAAAATATCACTTCAGTCTGCTTAATAGCATTTTCTTACCACACCAAAACTGAAACTGAGAAATTATATTTGCTGAACAGTGAACAGTGCGAGGCGAAGCCGAGCTACGAACTGTTACGAAACAGCCGGAGCCGAGCGAATGTACCTCAAAACCAAAAAGTGTTATCAAAACTAAAAAATCTTATGTAGAATTATGTGCAGATCTGGATTCAACAAGTTGAATAGACATTTAAAAAAGGTGATGTTTCCATAAACAAAAATATTCCTCACAAATTCAAAAAAATTATCAAATCGGTCTGCTTAGTATCATGTTCTTACCACACCAAAACTGAAACTGAGAAATTGTCCTTGATATATGATACATGGTACATAGGTCGAGTAATCGAAATCAGGAAATTAAACACCGCATGTGAACAGGTCTACAAGATGAAATTTCTAAAACACGATCTTGACTCATACATATGGGCGAAAGTTGAGGACATCCAAAATGTAGAAAGATCCTACATATTCTATGGACCTGTGGACTTAAAGGGTAGTGGTCCATTTACCCTAACAAGATATGAAAAACAGAAAGTAGAAAAAATATTTAAAAAAATTAAAAGTAGCGCTGTAAATATTTAGCAATACTTCACATACGTCCTAGACATAAATAATACGTTTTATGCGAGGTTTTATGTCTATATTTTTGTTATAGCTTGGGCGCTAAATAAAACGTCATTATTATTTTACTTTTATTTTATTTATCGTGCATTTTTAGCGGTATTTCTATTCATGAAATCAAACTTCATTCTATCCCAAGGATAGGAATTTCCTGGCTAGATTAAGTTTCAAGTAAACTGCTTTTTGCAATTAGTCCGTCAGGTAAATTGAGATTTTCAGGTAGCCATAGAGGTTTCTAGAAATATTATACCAGTTGCTAATATTACTATTGGTATTATCAAAACTTGGATAAGATACTCGTTTAATTTCTATAGCGAAATCTTTATATCTTTGTATCTTCTCTTGTTGTGTTTTAATAATATTATTGGATAGAGAACAACCAACATCATTAGAAAGGGTTTCTTTACTTGTTTTGTCGATGTGAAGTCAAGATCACGATAGAGAGCTTATCAGATCTAATATTGCGATACATTAACATTCGATTCCAAAACAGATGATGGTAGATATTTATACTATGCTTTCAAAGATTTTGGCAAATGGTATTATTGTGCAAATTTACTAAATATAATATTAATATTATTCTTATTATTTTGTGAGCACTTAAGAAAAGGCTGGTTAACTAAATACTTTTATTATTAGTTATTATCTATTCATTATCTGCAAACTGAACTTTAAAATGCAACGCAATCTAGGTGTGATTTCATTTGCAGACCAAAAAGGTACATAGTGACGACGCAATACGTATCTACAAATATGATACCACTATAGGTTCGTATTTGTCTTGCATTTTTTTACCTTACAACACCACCACACGCCACAAATCCTATGTAACTTTAAAGAAATTATAGAAATCATTGCATAATATAGGGAAATCGCAAATGATTTCCGGGAAATCTATGAGAAATCGCAAGTGATTTCCAGGAAATCGTGGAAATCAACCAGAAATCCCAAGTGGTTTTCGAGAAATCAACGAAATCGCTTAAAAATCGCAAGTGATTTCCAGATTTCTAGAAGTACGTGTACGTTTTCACTAGAGTGGTTACCCCCTCGGTTTGATTCATAAAAAGAAATACAAAAAAATACCATTCTTATTTCGTAATCACCTGTCCCTGCTAAATTTGATCCTTATCTCAATATTTGGCATACGCCTGCTCATATACCTTCGCTAAAAATTTAATTTCAACGGTCTAAAACTAATGCACAATGGTTCGTGAAAAACAATTTCTCCTAAATCTTTAACAGTAGAAGAACGCACGCACAGTGTACTAGATTGCTCGCAAATTCTTCTTTGAATCTTTACCCGAATAGTATGATTCTGCTCGCGAACTCAAGCAACCTCTTTCGCTATTTGAGGTGCTATGCTTACCAAATTGTAAATTCGACAAATTACTCCTTTAATTCTAAAGCTACCACCCGTTACACTGTCTTCTATATATCATAATAGACACTCCTCTCTTCGCTCTCTTATGTTTTTCCAACTACACTGAATATATTTATATAATCTTCAATTATCTCTGTACCACTACCTTGGTGATTTATTTAAGGTTTTCTTCCCCTAGTCTTTTGAGACTTTTGAAACCAATGTTTTTGTTGCTGTCATACATAGTCGTCCTGCTCGAATAGGCCTCGATGTGAGTGATAGTGTTGAGTGTTGAGGGTACTTGGGAACAAGTAACTATATAGAAACCTAAAATCGATCATACATTATACCATAGTAAAACGGAACAATGCATTACAAGTCAATGATACAATAAGAGTGTAAATACGAGTAACATGTTGAGTGAAGGAATCCAAGAGTAAAAGTAAAAATTGTTTTTACATTGGCGCACAAAAAAGGTAACAAGTAAAAATTAATAATTTAGATTGAAAGCACAAGGAACCTCTACTAATGAAGGCTGGACGGATAATGAATAAGTAGATGTGAACAATCCACTTTACAGCAGGTTATACGAATTCATCGAAAATCTCGTGAAAGATAAAAAGCCTAGGTACTAACAACAAAATGATAGCGATAAATATCTGGAAATAAAGAGAAGAACAAGAAAGAAATTAACTGCAGCAAATAGGAGGAAGAAGATACGAAAGAGTTGAATGTGACATTTGTGAAAGGAAAGCCACCAATATTGAATTAATTCCAATAAAAATCGCAAGAGCACTATAATTATAAACGATAACTAACAGAAAACAGGGACGGATACGTAACAACAGAATCTCCAAAACATATATTAATTAACGGGGAGAGATGGTAGGTAGTTAAGATGCGAAAAGTAAAAGAGATGGTTACGACCCCTTTTTCGTGTATAAAGATGAATACTTCGAGATATTGTAAAAATATAAGAAGTAAGAAAAAATGGATAAGCAAATAATTAATTTTTTCATTCGAGCAAAACCGCTGAAATTGTGTTTAATCTTTGAATTTTTTGATTTGTTGAAATATGGTATCATTTCACATTCTATGCCATGTTTGCCAAAAATTACGCTTGTATAACAGATTCCTTTACAGTTTACCAGCGTATGCCAGCAACAAATCTTCTGTTTTCCATTTACAACAATAAATAACGAACCCCGGCCGGATTTTCCACCACTTTAGATTTGTTTAGTGTGCACATTATCTTTTTCAGAAGTATAGCATATCCTGCGGCAAAGTTAAAATGAACAGTATACAGAGTTTGTGTGCTTACATGCGGGTAACAGCAACACACAACACTTAACTTTTACCAAAGAATACTTAATAATTTACTTAGATTTTAATAATACTGAAAATTGCAAGGCAGCCGCTTGTACCCATTTAATTACATTATACCATTTTCTTGTCTATAGTTCTAGCTAATGAAACGTATCTAGGATAGTTTTATTAAATAAAATTGGTGGAAAACTATTATATTTCAATAGATTTAAAATTGAACGTACGACACACTGAGCATTTTATTTAGTCCCCACATTACAATTGGTTTTATATTTTTTGTGTAGACTTCGTGAAATAAAGTAGGTACTCACCACAACGGGAAGTGAATTCGTGATTTACGTTCCCAAAATTGCCGTTGGGTTTACATTCAGTAGAAAAAGTGTCTATTATTTATGCAATCAGTTCGGAAACCCTGGAATTTGTTTAATGAATTGGACATATTTGAATGACTTGCAATGTTAAATTTTTTATTAAATTTTCAGGAATTATTTGTCACAGTGCCTAGATATAATATAGTCTATTTCCAATGTATTTCCTATATATAAACGGCACCAAACAGACAAGTCTCAATTTTTGCCAAAAATCAATCAATGTCATTACTTAATATTGATTTGACGACGGAACTTGTTTTTCTTTTTTTCTCATCGCGCTTATAATAAAACGTAATATCCTTTTATCGCTCTTAATCGAATAACGTTGAAACCTCGAGCATGGGTAATGGAGGTAAATGAAAGAAATAATTTCGATTTCGTTGAAAGCTATCAATTTATCTTCACTTTGTTATACGCCATCCTGTCCCGCATTTAATGCCTGGAATGAGTTGAGTGAAATAATCCGATTATCCCCATGGTTCGTAAGTTAAAGGATATCCTTATGTTTATAATTAAATTGAGGTCACTTGAAACTTAATTACTTGTTTTTAACTACCAATTGTGGTTGTACCGTAAGTAATCACTTTCCCATCAACCCTTCACTTTAACTTCCACCAACTTTAGTCGCTTTCGCTTTGATCATAATAATTTTCGCAACGATAATTTGAATATGATAATTCCGAGATAAGTGTGGGTTTCCTCAAAACTACGCCACAATTCAGTAACCGAAATCTACGAACATATTCTGTCAGAACACTTCCGGGTTTATCGTCACTTTAAATCTTTTTAAGAGAAAATTTCCGCCAAGTGACAACCTCGTAACTCGGGATCGACGGAAAATTCTATTCGCCCAAGTTAGTTACATTTAAAAATCAATAGGATTTATTTTAATTCGACGTAATGGAGTTTATTTCGCGCGGTTAGAATCATGGCTAATTTGTATGTTTATAGACTATGGCTCTTGTTACTTGAAATTGTGGATTATGAAGAGATACTTACCATGACTATAAAACGACGCCAACGTGCCCCATAAATCATTTTTGTGTGTAGCAGGTCATAAAATTTAATTAGGTACTATGAACGCATTCGTGGCATTATATGAAAATCAAAATGATGTTTGTTACATACAATGGCCCGTATGAATAAAAATAAGCAAATGCTTATACTTGCAAAATTCAAAGTAAATACTCGTAACTGCCCCTTCATACTGGTCTGTTTAGCATGGTTTAGCAGCGCTGCACTGCGTCCTGTCCTTCTGCTTAGCAGCGCTACTAAGTCGCTCAGTGCGGAGGAGCACTTACGAGTATTTACTTTGAATTTTTCAAGTATAAGCATTTGCTTATTTTTATTCATACGGGCCATTGTGTCCCCAGGAATGATATTAAACTGGGTATTTGGTGAAAATGGAGATCAGATTAAATGGGAACAGCTGTGCAGTTTTGTGTGCTGATTCACATTCCGTTCAAAAAAAGTTCGATAAGCTAAAAACTGAAAGCAATCGATTTTAAAAAAAACAAATTTCTGAGACTATAAAAGCTATGGGAAGTTTCTTAGTTTACCTAATGGGACAAACTCTAAAATGATGTCAATATAAAATTCAAGTTGGCGGTTGCTGATTTATAAACAAATACTTTGTTTTTATTAAATGGGCGCAGAATTCCATTTTCAAAATGAGTGCAGCGTTATACTGTAACGTCATAAAAGTCCCGATTTTTTGAAACAATCAAAATAATCAGAATTTTGTATTGAAGTTCGATGAGATTTCTTTTAGTATAGTATTCATATTTAAAAAAAAGGTAGTAAAAAGGGCGGGTTTGTATGCAATTTCATATTTTTTTGTTTTTTAATAAACGAATGCAGAGTTAAATTCCTGATTTTAATTTTTTTTAATATAAAAGTGCGTCCTAAGTGAATATTTAAAAGAAAACGTGCATGTATTAAAAAAATGTGGGCGTTTCAGCAAGTTTTATGCCACCGTTGAAATTAACTAGGAAATTTTAGAATCGGAAAGTATTTCTCTTGTATATTTTTAGATTCCTTGGATAACTACTTATCTTATTTCGTGAATTAACACAACCTCCCTCTATTAAATGAGTAATTACAATTAAAATCATTAATGAGATAAAATAAAATAATATAATGCATGAGGTAAAATTTCAAAAATGGGCTTAGTTCCATTACTTTTTAATACGACAAATAATTATTTTTTGAAATTTAAAATCGAGTTCAGTATTAAGAGAGAAAGCGATTTTTTTTGCTATGGAGGTAGAAAATTGACACATATTCCATCCCGCGAAGTAGTCGACAAATTCGTTGCTCAATATATTATATTCATTGAAAGGAAAGGTTGGTGACGCTTATCAGTAACGTTTTCAGTTTCACTTATTTATATTATCTATATTATTTTATATTATACTAATAACATTCGGTTCACTAATGTCGAAATTGCTACGTGGAAGCATTTTTAATCTCTTGTCGTGATTGAGCATTGCATGTCTATCGATCATTTGTGATGTACGAATTTGCAAATGAACGAATCTGGTGAATTTGGCACCCGCGTTAATTTCTAATTAAGAGTAGCGTAAGAGTATCAACTGAAAAGAAAAATTGTCGGCGATATTAATTTGTGAGAAATACAATACAGGTATTGATCCTGAGAAATGAGCAAAATTGAAAAGGCACGTAATTACGGTTTTGATTCCAGCCCTATATGATATATCTTCTTCGTCGCAATTTTCCGCTCTACGCTGGAAAGCAGGATGTTCTATTTGAGCTGAAAATATTAGTGTGATATAATGATCGCCAAGGGAAGTTGTTAGTATAGATGTGTCGCAATCGCCATTCAAACCAACGCACTATATATCAATTGTCGTTCGAAACGTCCGTCAGCACCCGAGGCAGATTTATTTCCTTAACAAGTGATCGTTAAGCAACTGATATTGCAAATCGATTCCTACTTTTTAGTTACCATTAACAATTAAATAACATTTTGGTCTGGTTTTTTCGTAGTTTTCTTGACGGTCACTGGAATTTCAAAAAGTCTTCCAAAATTAACAATACTGTCGGAGGTTACATGCGAATGATTTAAATCGAAATTTAAATTTAAATCGCCATTCTACAGAATGTTTTAAAAATAATGGTCAAGTTTAATAACTTTTTTTTCTAAAATGGTGACGTAGATTTTCGTATATAGATTTCGAAAATGCAGTTCAATATAAGGGGTTCTATTGAAAATAAGAAAGTTGCTATCCATATCCGGTACAACCGGAAATGAAACGGTCATGATAATACTTTTTAAATAGATCATGAAAAACTAATTATTATGGGAGTCTGAATACTTTTAGGTATAACGGTTTGCGTGAAACAGCCTACTACATTTTCGAGATAGTCACATTCAAGTGTCTGCATGACCAGAAGGTATGTCTCTACGTTCCAAGCGCCTTTTGGGAGTAACTTGAAAATTGATCGATATTCTACTAAATGCGTTGGACGCTCAAATAGGGCTGTTGTAAGAAAATTCAACGATTTGATAAAAAGCTCTAGATTTTGGGTTTCAGTTGTGTAAAATGACTCAATGACTTGAAAAAGAAGGAAACTTTAATAACATTGATACAGATAACGAATAACCTGACAGCTTATATTGAATTTTCTACAGCTTAAGGGTCCATGCCATAATTTATTCAGGATCTCATTCACGCTTCCTTTACCGAAATATTTGCGTCAAAGCCTAATGTAAATAGGCCATTGTGTTATTTCTTTAATCAAAGAGCAGTAATAAGCAAATGTACCGCTTATATTTAAAGGGAGAACTGTAAAGACCTATATTTCCATGTACCTAAGTGAGTGTAAATAACATGCCATGTGACGGCATGTGCATAAATTTACACGTTTCTAAGGGTAATAGGTGTATAACAGAGTTCTCCTTCCTCAATACTAACGCGGCTGAAAATCTCTAAGAAAATTGATACCAATAAACATCGAATTGAAATTACTAACTGTTGAACTGTATTTAAATTGAAATTCGTGCCCTCGTGGAGTGTTTAATTATACCTTCCGTTGCGTATCGAGAGTAATGTAGTCCAATTTAGTATCATAAATGGAAACGGTGGATTTGTGTTAATTGATTTTTACTGCAGTAATTTTCTGGGTTGCCCTTTGTTCAGAATTGCTTCTAAATTTGCTCAACGTCAAGCTTCCGTAGGTAGGTAATTGATACTTAAACTGCAAGAAACCGAAAACAACGGACGGATAAGTTGTTGAGATTCGACGAACCTAATTTTTCCTATATGAATAATACGTACATAAGTTACATAAGTAACGATAGTTCTTGTTGTAATTTGTTTAATTAAATGTCTTCCGCAATGTTTTTTATACTCTGCGACTATACGACGAAAAGTTTCTTATTCCATATTGACAATTGTGTTTTTATTTTTTATTTATTTATTATCCCTCTCTTGTTCTGGGCCCTCAACAGGCTTGCGCCGAATTACAAAAGGGACCCGCATAATACTTTTTAAAGGTGCCTCTACAGAAGGTCTTAAGATGTTCTATACTACTCCGGTATTTACCTTACGAATTAGGAAAACTGCAGGAAACCCTAATTCGGAGTAGCCGGCAGAATGCTCAAAACTGGTCTAAGGTAATTCCCATCTCTGGCCACAGATGAAAAATTCACCTCAACCCAGGTTGTGATAGAGAATGCATTTGGTCAGCACGTTCATGAACAGCTTCGAACGAAATCTTTCTTTTAATTAAATTTGTAACTTTACACTTACGAATTTTAATTTATTCATACGGGTTAGCACATAAATAATCCTTTTCGTAATTTAAACAAAATACTTTTCTTTTAATAAATCGGCGGAAAAATTCTTATACACAAACTTTATTTTTCCCGAAAAATATAACTAGCGCCAAACTAAATTTTGGCACCCCCCGCTCTTATAATTCTAACGACTTTCCCTAAACGGCTGTTCGACTTCATCTATCTACTAACTTTTTACGCCCAGAAATGAGATTTAAATTAAATACGGTAAAACCTAAATTTTTATTGGTTAGTGTTTTCTTTTCAACCAATCCCGAGTTAGTTTTACGGTGGAATGCTGATACAAGGTTTCGCGGTCTGGTTTTTAAGTTTTGCTGATGTAAGCAATGTAAGCCTACACCCTCATTAAAAAGACAGTAATAGAATCTCTAAGCCTGACTGAAAGGCGTCAAACGTAATTAAAAGAACAGAAGCCTACCCTTCCGTACAGCTTTCTCCACCGTGCAAACCGGGAGATTAACATACTTCCACGTGGAGCATATACACTATCAATATCTGACGCGCTCAAATATTTTCACGTGACTCTCTTTTTGTAGAGTGGGAGTGTATCCTACACAGGAATTTTTAAATTGATAAAAAACTGTATTTAGGGATGCATATAACCTGGAGCGTACAAATGACTGTGTTTTCGCATTGGAAGAAAGTTGTTTGTTTCGTTTGTTATAATTGCCCGCAATGGGATGTTATTTAACAGTGAGGGGGCTAAAAGGGAATATAAATTAAAAATCACTGTTAGGAATGCAATTTTATTTCACATGTAATAAATAGGATCATAAATACTGCTTTACGTATGTATATTCAGAATGAAGTGATTAGGAATGAGTCTTTTTAATAACCGCAAGGAGAGTCCATAAATATGTCTGTTCATTCCAAAGTCCAATTGACACAAGCTTCTAGAAGAGGCGCGCGGATAGGCTTAAATACTTAAAATACAATATTGAAGGAAGGGGTATAAATATAAGTGAATTTGTACACGTAACTTAAGCCATTCCCCGGGCAACTCAAATATTGAATCTACACCAGCTGTCTTGCGGAGTCACACTGTGCGTTGTCAAGAAAATCGTGCAACGATACTTAGAAGAACGAAATTTACGCCGAGAACCAAGTATCATTTCCATAGAGCCGTAACAGTGCTTGGAGGAAATTTCCAGATGCATTTCTGAGAAAAAAAACGAAACCACGCCCGCTAACCATCCAGTTCGTCCAACAAGAGGTAGGGAAATCTGGCATTCTACAGTCAGTCCAGTTCATATTGAAGCATCCAGGAAAGCACATCGGGGACTCCTAGTGCATAAACAATCAACGATTGAACGCACTGACTTACATATCACATTATATCCTCAATTCTTGGCACCTTTATAGAAAATCTTTCATCTTATTCTGTTGGTCGCTTACTTCCGTAGAGAGTTTTATGTTGACGGTAGAGTTTACTACTAAATAGCAAAGAACAGAGTATGGATGCAAAAGTCTAGTGGTAGTGGTAAAAATGAATGCTCATCTAATAAATATTATTCTTATCCTGTGTATTTGGCGCTTTTCATAAAATTTTAACTGTATGCTCATCTACTAAAATAATACGCAATCACTTCAAAAACGGAGTAAGATTGTATTGATATTGTGATACCTTAGTCTTCACCACTTTTGTTAGAAAAACGGCAAAACGCAGTTGCCAGTTGGATAAAAGCTAAAGGTGATTGCATCGTCAACTTGCCAAATGCGTCGATTCTATTTTATTTTATAGATCGTTTGCTTTCTGATATATATTTTTAATATTACAGCAGTCTTCGAAGCATATTTGATAAGAGTATGATTACATGTTACGTGTTACGTATTGCTGTGAAATATTATATTCTGCTTATAGTAGATTATGTAATATAAGCTGCTACACAATGGAGTAGAAAATAAACATTTGCTACCAATACATCAATAGTGTGCACCTGTTGAAGTTACCAAATTATTCCAAACAGCAAACAGTACGTGCACTGCAATCCCAATTTCACAAAGCGCCCGTAAACTTCATTGTTTTAGAATCGGACGTTCCAAATTAGCAATTATAATTTTAGGCGCTTCGAGAATATAAAATTAATGTTTATAATATGGTTTTCCAGATTATATAAAGCAGTTGCATTTCCATTGTAAATTACAGTACACGTGCAAGACGCGTAGATAGTGCACCCCCATCAGCACCCCTAGAAAAATATTACATTTCCATTATTTTTGAGGTTTCTTTTTAGAACTTTATTAGCATTTCTTATATTTCTTCCGGGAGAGGCGGCTACGCCAGGCGTATGCCAAAGTATCAAGTACAATTAAAAATAGATTATTGAGTATATGTAGTGGCATGGTAGGTATAGAGCGTCGACGAACCGCGTTTATCATCGGAGTATAACTTTATTCATTCAAAACCAGATTTACGTAAATCCCCTAGATAAACCTCAATTTGCTTTTCTGGTGTATACCTTGAATTTAATGTTTCATCACGGCCTGTAATTATATTGCCTTGGGTTATGTTAGTTAAACCTTTTCATTTAATCAAGTACCATCCCAGTAATATCTTTATAATTACTGCGTGCTAATAAAATAGTTTAATCGCTTAGACATAAAAATACCTTGAAACACAATAAATCGGTGTGATAATTGTAGTGTGAATTTATTATAGTTTTGTCTATACCTTCAGTGGTCCTTCATGATTAGTGAAAACCGCATGACTATATCACTTGTATCTCAGTTACTATAAAAGTGGATCGTTTTAGTGCGCCACCCCAAATGAATAATTTAGTAAGACCACCGAATTAAATATTGAATTTGACAAAGTAAAAAGTGAGTTAGTAGAATCCTGACTGTCTAAAAGATTAACAAAATATTCGAAATTTCTTACTCTGATACAATGTCTTTGGATTCAGGTAGTGGTTACAAAATGCGTTTTACACAAATCCTTTTCTAAAGCTAAAAGCTTCTGCAAAAATAAAAGGAATATCTACTGTATCAAATAAGGGAGTATTGAAAATGAAATACTTTTTCATAGGCCACCGAACCATTTTTATATGCACGGTTACCCGGAACTGGCAGTTTCCAATCGTAAGATAGTAATTACAGCTTGAGAAACGCTTTTTTTTTACGTACGAACTCTCTTTTTATATTAAAACCAGGATTTCATGTTTAAGAGGAATGTATCTGATAGATAACTTCGAGTATTAGTAAATCCATACCATGGAAATTAATTGTCAGATAAATCTAACCATAAGATGAATGGCCGCTGCTAAGAGACAACGATTGACATAGCTTTATTTGAAATACAAGGGATCGCTAGACGCATTTTGAAAGGCACGAGAATGCACTTAACTTGAAATGGAATTAGTTTCAGGAATGTGGAAAGATAATTATGAAACGCTGCAACCAGAAATGAGAATTTCAGGCGGATGTCTCGTTCTGAGTACATGTGTCCGTGTACCGAGAAAATGAAATAAAAGCATGGCCCAGCGCGATGACAACAAAAGTAGTGGAGATGCACCCCTGTTAGTACAGAGTGAGCAACAAAGATTGAAGCGTGCCGCTTCAGCTAAATTGGCAATGTGCCGCTCATAGCATATGCTGATTTGATACAAGATACGAAATACGAATAGACGCACGTCACTGTGACAGCGCAGAACGTCATTTTCGTATACAACTCCATACAAAGAAGGTAGTTTTGATATTAATAGGAACAAGCGGTGATGACGCACGCTTCAATCATTGTTGCTCACACGTACTTGTTTATATTGAACGTATACGTAAGAAATAGGTACATAGATTACAATGAAATTTTGCTGGTGGATTCTTTATCAAATTTGTAGATAGGAGTTCGTGAATTGGCAATGTAGGCCAAACAATAAAGTAGGTCCTTTTGACATCTCCGTTAGTTATGAAGCGAATTGCGTGAAATTTTGTATGTAGACACCACGAATAAAAGTAGTTCTAGTGTTCGCATATTCAAATAATGTCTTTATCCAAAAACAATTCCCACCAGGGTGCGGGCCTTTGTAAACAAATACTTAGTGCCTACCAGGAACACATCCCCACGGCAGTTCACTAAACCCTAGAAGAGGCGGCGACGCCAGGCATATGCCAAAGTATCAAATAGTGGTGCAATGCTAGGCATAAATTTTCCACATAGGTACGCATCTGCTTTTAGACACGTAATAAAAACGCTTCCCTTTTCCATTGAGGCTGGTGTATTAAATTGAATTCGTGAATGATACGTAATAAATAAATAGTCGATTCCTTCTAACGTTAATACTTTTAAAGCGAGCCAGGTCGTCTGAAAACTTTTGGCTAAATTGCAGTAGTTTAAGTGCACAGCAGTAAAAGTTCCCATTCATATCCAAGATTACTTGGGAGTATCTCTTGTGGTGTTTCAATACCGCTTTCCCTAAACCCACCACCAAAATCAAGACTCTACGACCCCGAAAGTTATTGAATTAAACCAAAAACTGAACAGAGACACACTTCTTGAGAAAAAGTACACAAGAAAGCTGGCTGGAATTTAGAGCATCTTTATAAAACTAAAAGAAGGAATACACCCATACAAATTCGAAACGAAAAGGTAATCCACTCACAAATAGAACGATCGAGTAATAAACCCAAAATAATGTGGTCACTAGTAAACTTCGTACTCAACCGAAGTGCGGAGAGGAGGCAAAACAAACTCATCGTCAATCAGGGCAAAACTTCCGCCCCTGATCTACAATGCATTCCACATTCCCAACAGTCAGAACGGCCAAACACCTGTGTATGGCCAATGACCTAAAGTGGATTTCATAAATAAATGAGCTCACCAAAAAATTAAAGAAGTGTTTCTTTGGTATTATGACGTTAAAGAACCACTTCCAGTCCTCCGCGTTTTATCGTTTTTTTTTATTATAAAAAACGTTTGTAGCTCAGTGGTAGACCGTTGGGCTACAATACCGGAGGCCGGGTATTCGAACCTGGGAATTTTTCATCTGTGGCTGAGATGGGAATTTTCTTAGATCACTTTCGAGCATTCACCTGAGTTACAAGTTTGTATAATTTTAACTAGGTATCTAGGGGTGTTTAGTTCATAAAATAATTCATATCAAAAGGATAGTACACACGCCATTGGGAAAAACCCAGCCAATATATAGAAAGATACAGTCGGATGCGTGCGTGCTATTTGCTCGTATTGAAAATAATTTTTATTTTTGCGTAACGTTTTAAGGTATTACCAGTGCGTAGCAGGGTGATTTGTGCCCTTAACTGTCAGTATACATACTTCAAAATACGATTGTCAACTTGTCCCCCATTTTTCACTCTTACCACCTTTCCCTATACCTGCTTTGAAGGAGATCCAGGCATTCACAAAAGGGTAAGTTGATAATTATTTTATTTTATTCTATGATGGTAAGTTCAAAACTACAGTCCATTATTATTTAGAAACATTTGGTCCTTCGAGCCGGATTTCATATCTAACTCGAAAATGATTAACTTTTTTTTTACAGTGTGTAATTATATGTTTTCTTAAATTAAAATAAATTAGTTATATTCTTCTTGCGTAAAAAGTTAGTAAACAATGGCTAAAAGTAATATTTTTGCATTCTAATACAGTAGTGTAGTGTATCACAGATAACTGTGACGACATTCATACGATGCTGCAAACATTTAGCTTACATTGTCAATCTCAAATTCATAAGACTGTAGATCATTCACTTCGGTAACTGTTAAGATCATATCACATGCCATCCTAGCACCATTTGTGACGAAAGAAAATTTGTTCTGAGCTATCTAAATACTAATACAGAACAAGGTATGTTGTTTCACGTGAATTTTTTATGTTTGACGCGTCCTATATACTATCGTAATTCGTATGCCAAAGGAACAGAATCAAATTGAAATTGAAACTACAAATGAAATACTGATTTAATCAAAGTGCTCCAATATTTGTGAAATTTTGCATGTGGACATAATTTCAGATTCTAAACAACTTTTCTTAATAACAGTTTGCCGTATTATTGACCGAAATGGCACTTTACCTCAACACAACATTATTTTTTTCTCATTTGTCACGGCCATCTTGGATTTGAAAAAGTAAAAATGGACATGAAATTCTTTTCAGGGCTAACACGCCGGGGTCCCAAAACATCAAAAGGGAGATTCAAATTTTTTTTATCAATTACAGGTATAGGACATGGATTTTTTGGAAGTTACGTCAAAATTCTCATTTTTTAAAATGAGAAAGCTTGAGTTTTTACAAAACCCTTACTTTTCTTTGCATTGGTGGTGCCTTGAAAAATCATAGCAGTTTGTAATTACATATTTATATCTGAAATAAGTCATTCTTATTGAAAGTGGAAAGTAACGAAATTGTGTGCAGCTAATGCAATATTTTTGGGTTTTTAGGTGACTGTTAACAGAACCATAAAGAATCAAATGTTATTAAGTCAAGAAATAAAAAAACAACTAATTTTGACGTTTTAGCGTGGCAATGAAAACTTACGAAAATATCTTACGTGGCTAATCTACTTGAGCAATTGCAATGGCTGCACAAATTTCCATTTCATTCCACTAAGGTATCAATTAATTTCTGGAATACATTGGTTTGGATTTTTTGTACCATAAAAAGGAATTTATTTTGTGATTTAAATAATTCCAAAACCTGTCGGTACAGGCGCTTAAGAGTATCAAATTTAGTCCAAATTTAACATAGATTGTAAAAGTAATAAAAATAAGACATTCCATTTTAAAAAATCGACATGTGGCTGCACTTCCGAACAGACAAAAAATAGCTTAACAATAGAAAACATTTTACGATATCTGAAGCGGGGTTTTGTGGCAGTTGCGTGGCGTGTGTCCGAACAGTTGACATTTGTGCCACTGAATCACTTCCGCTTTGATGCGGAGGCTCGTGCGGAGGTTTTTCACTGCGTAACTGATATGTGTGAAATTCTGTGCCTTTGTCCTTTAAAAGTTTAAAGTTTCCTATAATCCTTTTCCACCGAGGGTTCCACTTGCACACCTTGTGCAATTAGCTTCGTTTTTTTTTGTATCCTATAGGTGGAAAATTATATTTTGTCAATTTTTCCCAAAGTTCCAGATTTCAAGAAAAGCTGTAAATACAAATATTTTGTTTCGCCTGATAGGGTTATGTTCGGGTTTATATGGAAACTGCGAAAAAAAAACGTTCTTGTGGTAAGTTTCGGAATTGGCCTTCCCAAACCTTACAGGAAATCTTATTGCAATGAACTCATTGTACTTTTCATTAAAAGCATGTATCTATCGTTCTCTAAAGGAGCACAAAAATATCACAATCACACTTGATAAGTAATCTGCAGCCACTGTTGATTGATTGATAAAGTTTAAATTAAAAACTAATATGTCAACATTAAATAATGACACTTTGTTACAGATACTTTTGAAGCACACAGATTAGACCGGATTTTCAAATGTCTTTTATGTTGTCATCATAAATCATACACGATACACATTAAGGGCATCAAATACTTTTATTTTTTCCAGTTCGGCAGATAGCCTGTTTGAAAACGGCATTGAGCTAGAGAACATAATTGTGCTGCTTTGACAATTATTAAACTTTCAACAATGACGTTCATTAAAAGTTCTAGAACTGTAATCACAAAAGTTAGAATTTTTACGCCACGCCATTACGTAGGTAGATACGCATTTTCGATTATGCCATAGCATGGAGGAAGCTTCCCAATCCTATTTGTGGTATTGAAAAGGAGAAGATAAAGATCGATGAGTTTCCATATCCCCAAAATGAGAAGAGGCAACCACCGATAAAAATCCGCAAATTACTCTAAGAATTAATTATTTAACTTCAGTTTCCAATACGCAAGTAAGATGGAGGTGGTACTTTCAGATTTCCCTTAATCTACTCACAGTGTTGACATAATTAGTTGTCGGTGTATGCATAAAAATGCTAATGCGATTACGTTGAAAAAGAGCGGTATTGGTGACATAATCCAATGTCCCATAGGGACCTGGTGCATTGGATTTGCGTATAATAAATCACACTTTGTTGAATAAATCATGGATATTGATTTATATTTTCATACACCTTACATTTGGTATTAATTGAACGACAACGTGATATGAAGTTGGTGAGCGTTTATTATTTCCCCAGTAATGGAAGGCAATTCTGATTTACTATGAATAATATTACCATGCATGACGTACCTACGCCCTTGTAATTTTCATTAACACTCATCCCTCATAACTTATTGTAGAATGAGCAAAGATTAAAACAGATTAATATTCCGATCATTCACAGTTTTAAATAACAATCTAAATATAACGAGTGATCTCTTGGAGATGAAGAATTCGGCCAATTTTATGATTTTCCGGTAATCCAAAGAAATGGCAATGATTGAGAAAAAAACATGCACATCTCCATATAAATTCCAGTTAGTTATACTTTGTTGCAAAATTAATAACTTTGTTGTTAATCGATTCAATAAACTTTCTCCAGAAATAATAATAATAATATGAATAATGATCATATTTGAACTGAAAATGGCAAAAGGAAAATTTGGAACAACTCAAGAGACATTGGCATATTTCCTGAGCAGTCCTAAATCTCTTACTTATTTCATAATAAACGTAGGGAGTATTGATATGGGTCGATAATTCTTTATATCTTTTGAATCTCCCGATTTAAATACTGGAAAGCAGTGTGATGCAGTGCTCTTTCCTTGTCATTATTTGTTCTTCAACGTTTCTTTTAATTTTTATTGATGTAAATGTAACCCTTGTCTCCAAAAGTTCTAAACGGTATGCCTACCAGAAAATATTAATCATGGGCATAGTTCGCCCTTGGGCCCTTTTGCACATGAAAATAGAAATACAAACAAGGCTTACAATATAGTCAGAATATTGAATTGCACATAGCAAACACACATGAATATTTTAAATTTCCAGCCCTAATAATAACCGAAAAGTACCTACAATATAAGCTATTCATAAACTAAACTGTTAACATGACTTCATGAATTATTTATTAATCCATCTATACTATAAAAGATTCATAGTCATTGCAACCATGACTCGTTCCTTAACGACCTCTTGTGTTTAGAACACATTTCGTATGAACTGTGTTCCTAAAATTAAAGAATGGCTGTTTCTTGCAATACATTGTTAGTAGAATATTACACAGTCTGGGTGAGAAATGCCACTTATTTTAGTTATCCTTCATGTTCCATCTAACTAGATCTCGCATGAATAATTTAGCATATGAGAAATTATTCACTCCGCTACACGAAGTTTACGTCAGAACAGATTACCTAAAATTCGATTTATAGCCTCTCTGATATTCAAAGCTAAAACCACACAAACAAATAATTCCCTTATAACACCCGTTCTGAGTTTTATTAAAATGTGTTATCTCAACTTCAGTGCTCTCATCTTGCTTGGTTCAAAAAATAAAACGGTGAATACCAATGAAGTATTTGACTTTTTATCAAATTTAAAAGTGAGCCGTGATCGTGTTATTGCTCTACTGCGAAGTTTTACCTACATACTAATCATGTTTCCGTCAAGCAGTAATTCATCAATGCGGTTGTTTGCACCAAATCCTCAGTTGCAGCTTATCATTTACATCCACGTAATAAAAGAATGTTTTCATTATCTGCCTTCCACGCTCCTATCCTAGGAGACTGAAGTATTTAGTGGTCCAAATATCCGAGTGAACCATTATGCAACAAAATCCCTGTTTTATGTGTTTCTCAAACTGTAGAGAGCACCCTTAAGATCAGATGGCGACTTTAACGTGGATAGGGAGGGTGCAGTAAATTGACATAGAAATACAGGGTGGAGCGCGAGAGACAGATGGATTATAAAATGAAAAAACATTACTAATTCATGAAAAATTCTCAAACTTTTTATTTTTACCTCGTGTGTAAGCATTGGAAATTTAGATTTATTTGGTTTTGAACAGCGTATCTGGCATATGGGCACCCTCACTCTGAATACACTGATCAAGAGGTTTTCTGAAGTTTTCGTGAACTCTTCCGAGCATTTCAACAGGAATTTCAGCGATGTTGGCCCTGATGTTGTTCTTGAGGTCTTCTATGGTCCTGGGACGATCATTGTAAACCTTAGATTTGAGGTAGCCCCAAAGGAAAAAGTCGCAAGGGGCCAAATCTGGCGACCGCGCTGGCCAGTCCAAATCGCCTCTCAGGGAGATGAGGCGCCCGGGGAACCTCCCTCTCAAAAACTCCATCACTCTTCTTGCTGTGTGGGCGGTGGCCCCATCTTGTTGGAACCAGACGTCCTCATCCACACCCATTTCATCTAATGCATGCAAGAAAAACTCCTGAATCATAGTCAAATAACGCGCCGAGTTGACGGAAACGGCTCTGTCATTTTCCTCAAAAAAATAAGGTCCGATGATCCCATTTTTCGAAAGTGCACACCATACGGTTACCCTATCGGAGTGAAGAGGCCTCTGATGGAGTTCCCTGGGGTTTGTCTCGCTCCAATAGCGCATGTTTTGCTTGTTGACACAACCGCTAAGATGGAAATGTGCCTCGTCAGAGAAGAACACAACAGCGTCCCGAGGCAGTGCTGCAAGGATATTTTCACTCGCGATTTGTCTGGCTTCATAATCACGTGGTTTCAATTCCTGGACGACTACCATTTTGTAGGGATGCATATGCAGGTGTTCTTTGATTATTCGATGCATAGATCGTCTCGAAATGCCAAGGACTTGTGACTGTTTCCGAATTGACCGCCTTGGAGATTGTTGAATGGCGACTCGAACTCTTTCAACGTTTTCTGGGGTAATGACGGAGTTCTGAGGCCCCCTTCTGATCGTTGACACATTACCACTCGTTTCGAATGCATTCACCCACGAAAGAATGCGATTTCGGTCGGGAATTCGGCCACGGGGGGCGATATTAAACCTCAAACGGAAGGCACGTTGCACGCGTACGATCGAGCGGCCATTCTCAAAATAGGCTTTGACACAAAACGTACGATGTTCCACTGACCAAAACATTGTTGCGACTGATTAGCTACAAAACATAAACTTCCCATTCCCCTCTTTCAGATAAACCCCCTCCCAGACCCCTGTTGCGCATGCGCCACGCACGGCGCCTCTACCAATTCCATCTGTCTCCCGCGCTCCACCCTGTACGTTAAAGGCGCTGGATTCTATACTTAGTAATTTATTAAAAATCACATCAAAAGATCTAGTTTGCATTAAAATTTGTAGTCTGCTCATAAATTTCCTTTTATTCTCAATCTGACCAAGCATACTTCATGAAAAAAAGGAAAAACTATTACAAGTGAGCATTGTCGGCACTGTCTCCCTTGTACCCTTGTCGGCATTAGGCGAAGTGTCCCGGCCCCCCTGCACGCAGTTTTGAATTCTGACGCCGAGTTCCGAGTCGGAAATAAATATAAAAGATTGAGTGTCCTATCAATTTGTTAGATAGGTACAAAGTAATTTGAAGAAAGCACAAAACACCACTGAAAAGGTTCAGAACCTGTAAGCTTCGCTCAAAGGATATTTGCAGACATATACTATACGATCAAAAATGACTTGCCGCCTAGTCATCTTTGGACTTTTTGTTTACATGAGAAATCGTACTCCCAAAGGCGACTCGACGGCAAGTCATTTTTGATCGCTCGTTACCTTCTTAAGATATTAATTATTAATGCGTCCCATTTTTACTGAGAAAACAATTTATATTCCATGCCAAGCAGCCCTGTAAGGACGAATTGTGAAAGAGTAACATGAAGGAATCTTATTGACGTGAAAGGTCTAGATGAATAGGAAGCACGAAAAGTTTCATTTGGAAAGCTGTTACACTCAATTTGTTCCGTGTTCTGCACGGTAGAATAACTCGACACATTATATGTGTGGATAATATTTTTCTCGTTACAAATTTTCTGCTGCCAGCAGTTAATTCTTAACGTTTACAGAGAAAATTGATTTAGGTGCTGTATTCATCAGTTATATTAAGAACGGATTTTCGAAGGTGAATAGATTTGTGATAAATAACTTAGTGCGATTGATTTACTGCAAACGCGCCTGATTGATCATTACTTTGTTTACATTATTTATAGCAAGAGAAAGTTCTCCAGAAAGTCTTTGTTTGGACACGCACCGGGAATCTCAGTAAATGTTTATTGTATAGCTAAACAAGCCGTAGTGTTTTATGTATTACCTTGAGGAAATTAAATTAATATTCATGTTTATTATTCTGTTGAGCCTGTCTTTCAGATTATCTATTTTTTCATTCTAACGTAGACATAAAAATCAAAACAAGGTACAATGTGATCAATTGCTCGATGTTAAAGAAAGAGGTTGCCATTATAATTATTTTGTACTTCCCTTTCTGACATTTATGATTGCAACCTGTGCCAATTTGTAACATAAATATAATACTCCTAATTTGCTTGTCTCTGCCAAATCATTCTCACGGTCACTCACGTTTAGTTATCTTCACTAATGGCTACTAAAACGAGGGGTTTAGCATGGGTGGTTATGGTGTCACTATACACACTACATCGAACTAGACAAACAGACGTCTAAAGACGTTTTATTCACTGATGCAGCTCCCAGAAAAGATGTCCCACAAACTTTGTGGATATCGACAAAGTATTGGTTACTTTGGGAATTAACCTCCAATTCCGGTGTCTTTTGTCCGACACAGTGCTCGCTCTGACAACTCATTTATAATATTATAGGGACAAATTGTCAAAGCCAAATTGCGAATTCCTAAAAGCTCGCGAAAAACAATCCCCAATCTTAGTTATTTAGTAAAATTTTGATCGCCCACACTGGCGGATTGATCCTAAAAATGCCGATGTCCGAAGTGTTCGCTACCAACCTTAGACGTTTTTCAAAATCCACGCAATTTCAAAAACGTACACTTAGCATTTCACGGTACTAACCTATCTCATGATGAACTACGAAATGTAAGGTTATATCTCCATTAAAAGGACTGCAAGTCTATCACTAGAGCTTTCTTTTCTTCTTTACTTATTTTTACTAGAACCTTAAAAAATCCAAAATAAAAGCATTCTCCACAGTATACAGAATAGGAGATGTGTTCTAATTTATCATTCAATGCAAAATTCTATTTTCAATCTTGATACCTGTGTAACGCAATGTGGTGTAGACATACATATATAAATATCATAGCATGCGCTACAATTTTATACTAGAACACAATATTAGAACAGTCTAGGTCATATTTGTTTCATTTATTAAGTAATAGTTATATTTACATAAAAGTCAAGAAAATGAGTAATGACACATTACTGGCGAAGAAAGTTTGTAGTACGAGTTTAATATAACATTTCAATTTTTAACATTTGATTAAAGTGAATCTGTTCTGTTAGTGATCACGGGAATCATTATAGACATTTAGTAATGTAGTGTAGTATAACGTAGGCATGGAAATGAAGGTTTCATAACGATTTTGGGTAAAAGTAAAAATATGAAAATAATTAAAATAATATCGTGAGTATACGGCCTTGTGCATTCCTACACAGTTAGGTGCAAGTCGTAAAGTATAGCAATGAATTCATAAAAACCAGTGGTGCCCATACCGTCATATTTCCCTGAAACTTCGTTCTGTATAAAACGCGGAAGGCGACGAAATTAACTTTTTTATTAGCAGTATGAAACGGTCGTCGGCCCTTTCATGGCGGATTTTTAGTAATACCTATTAATACAGCTAAGACCTGTACAAAAATAAAGTAATACGGAGCATAGTATTAAATGGAATTTGTTCGAGATCTGTGTAATTCAATTATAGTCTCAATAAACGGGATTTCGTGAATTTCGTGGATTTTTATTCAATGTAGCAACCCCGCACTCCATTTACCCGCCATTCACTCACAATTCCAATCTAAAGTTCACCAACCCAAATCACAAATGGATGACTACTATGAAACACGACACGGAAATACGAGTATCTCCTACTAGTCCACACAAAATGCGTATTTCAGTAACGCAATTGCGGAAGTTGTTTTAAATGTTAGCTAATTTTGTGGGGCACAAAACGCGGGGTTATGCTCATTAGTTTTAACTGTGCCATAATCTGTTTTGTCACCAAACTTTCGTTTTTCGAATTATCACCTTTCACATGTAGGGTCGTGCTAACAGCGCAACTTTTTTCGGAACAACCTGGTGGAACGTGCGTTTATCAGAAATACATCCCAATTGTTAGATACACTAAAAGTTTGTTGGCAAAATTTCAAAAGTATATTAGGTAAAGTTCGAATATCAACGTTTATTCGGCTGTAATAAAGTAAGAGAAATTATAAATAGTATGAAAGCAGAAATTGTTGAAATTCTATTCTACCATACCATCTGCCAGAACTAAATACGTGAGATAACAACTTCTTACACCACTCACTTTGCGTGAGATATAATTTTATTAGCGCACGCGTTTTTCTTTAGACCGACAAGAAGCAACTTCATGATTTTGGACTTACTGTCCATCCGTCTGCCTGTGTACATGATAACATTGATAACTCATGAACGGTTTCGAATTTTCCAATTCTGTCTTTTTTTAAAAATGCGCTAAAAAAACTTTATTCAAATGCAAATATCATTTTTCTATTTCGGTGTCACAATGATGATTTTGTACAACTGTTTTCGGCCGAAAACAGTTGTACAAAGACAGTGATTATAGTCGTTTTTTTTGGTAACTCATCTGCATCTCTTAAGTTGGCAGTTAATAGTTAGTACAAGTAGGTACAATACTTCCATGTTTGAACTTCTAAATGCCAATCTTACTACGCTGCCAACCTAAAACTTAACGGCATAAAAAGTGTTCCCAACATAAAACACGTCAGTTCTAATGTTCCCTATAGTTTCTGATAATGATTTTTTAAATTAAATTAAAGCACCGAAATAGAAAAAATAGTATGAAAAACGCGTGTTACAATGCTAACGCTTTATTGTAATACTTCTATCTTGCGGACACTCGTGGCTACGCTTCGCGTCGCCACTCGTGCCACAAGATAGTCGTATTACAATAGGTCGCATTGTAACACTTGTCTTTCAATATACTATTATGCTACCAACACTTATATTTACATCGTTGAAAATAGAAAAAGCTTTTTTAATCATCAAAAACTCCATACGTTTTATATTCATATCACCGTAATTGCCACCTAGAATTTATTTTTAATATCAGTTTGTCTTATAGAAGTGAGAAACTCCAAAGACTCTCATAAGTATTAAAGTTTGTACCATACCAGGGTTTGTACCTACTTATATAGCAATTTATTTTTTTGCAAATCGGCGCATTTCTTTTTTTTACTTTTAATCGAGCCCAGTTTTTCAATTTTTCCACACAGAATTGCCAGTAACAACTTGAAAACTTCGGAACGATACTCCTCACCTGCGATTTTTTGTTTTCTTGTGTAGAAGATGGGTTGCCAGTACCATACCATAGTAAATTTTAATTTAAGCCTTGACTACAGGGGTACTAAATTTTAGTAGGGAGGTTGTATCGGTAATATAATTACTCTTATACCTACTACAATAGTTAATACGTTTTGTCATTATACCAATTATTAGTCTATGGGCCAACTGGCTAAATTTTAGGAAATAGTATAATTTGGGGGTACCAATTTTCCTTTTTACCACGGTTAGACACATATATTGGAATGTAAAAAAACCATAATTGCCATCTCAAAGTGGTAGCTAATAGAAATGGCGGCCAATCCAAGATGGCGGATGTTGAGTTTTATAAAATCAACTATACCTATCTTTAGAACTATTGCTCCGACTTAATCATTTTCTTAAATCATAGCTTTTGTGAGTGCTACAATATTGTCATAACTACATTTCCGATAACATCAACAATTAGTAACTAATGCATGAAGTAAACGAGCGGAATTTTTTTTAACTCTTAACATTTAATGAAAAATAAATCAAATCAACCCCTTCGTTACCTACTTTCAAAAGTTTCATGTACACTAAAACCTACTACTTCTTCCTTTTCTTCAGTGACGTTTCCACAAGTTGGCAGTTTGCATGCGCTTGTAGGTATACTTTAAGTTTTAGTATGACATAATAGTAGTTGGCAAGAGCCAGCTTGGTAATTCTACGTAAGGTGATATGGAACCCAAACTTATGGTTCTTTCCTCTTTTTGCTGCTTCCGGAATAGCATCTCTTTGATTTTGACGTACAATTTTCAATGTATTTTTTGTTTTCACATAGATAATCTATTCTATGTCTGTTGTCAAATTATCTGGCACAATATACACCTTTCCATCAATATTAACAAACTCTTTACTTACGTGATAGCTAAAAGCCGTATTTGATAGTATTTATTGCAAGACAGTCAGTCTTGTCAGTTGTAAAGTTCTTGTTTAAAGTTAAGCGGAAGCGTGTTTCACGTTCTACGAAGAAGTAAGTCGAAGTGCTGTGTTTATTGAGCAGGCGTCACTTATGTAAAGCCTTTCCCAGTACTCGTTAAAGAGAGTTTTCCCACCATTAGAGCCAATTTTACATCTGTAATTACAACGAACCTAGTGTCGTCCAAATCGAGATACAACTTTAATTATAGTTTATAGAAACATAATCCGCACATACCAATTTCATCATCATTTGGTATTTGATCATGCCTCTTCAGCTACAATATATCTGTAAACGTAACTACAATGATTTTTGTATTTAGCAATTTCACCAAGTTTCTTCCCAGTGCTCAGGTAGAGGTAGAGAGAATTCGTAGGATTTTTTTCGTTCCAAACGCTTCTGGATTAGTTGTTATGAGATTGAACTTTCACTATCATAGAGGCCTTCACACTTCACAGTGTACAACAGTTTATCCGATGTATCTCCTAGTTTAGTAAGATGGTGAAAATTCTTGTAATGCAACGTTGTATAACAGTGCCTAAGATTGCCT